>NC_047579.1:11603743-11791243 GCF_011004845.1 Esox lucius
ACAAATCCTAATGCATAATTTATTTTGAATGTGACGAGATTCAAACACAAGACCTCTTGTTTGGTAGTTTGCATCTCTAACCACTACGCTATTTAATAAGGGGCAGTCAGTCACTCACTCACTTGCCCTAGGACACAAAAACATTTGGCTCAATTGAGCCAGCATGAGAAGGGGCATGTATGGAACTTGGCTGCATGACTCTACGACATTCAGTTCATGAGATATGCATGCTCAAACCTACAACATTTGACTAAGTGCTACAGTGCCACCATGGGGTGTATAGGTATAATAATGGCTGAGGCCATTTACAATTAAAAATTTCACTAACTATAGAACCACTTGAACAGGCGCGCACGCTGCGCACTGCATGTACACTGCACTATGATTTTAATTCATTAACTTATTGCGGTCAAATCGTTTGAGATTTCAAAATTCCAAATGCAAATCCGTTCAGCGGTTTCCGAGGAGATGTTTTTCACAAAAGTTAGAATGGAGGCCATATTGTTTGAGATGTCAACTTAATATTTTTTGTGCGTATTGATCACTATCATAGCATTCTGCTACAGCTTTGAACATCCTATTCTAATAGAACTTCAGAAGCATTTATTAAGATGTAAGTACCAATCTTTGGGATCTAAGTCTGCAATTTAACTATCTACTCTAACCCTTATGTGTCTTCTGTTTAAGAGAAGGTTTTTAGTGTGAATTGATCACTTGCATTGCGTTAAGCTACAGCTTTCAGCATCCTATTGAAATATTAAATGTCAATTTAAAATGTTGTGTAATTTAAAAATTTAAAAAAGGGTCTAAGATAAAAGAGAAAAGTGGAATAGTAAGGTCTGAAAATAAATATCTACGTTTACCCCAATCTGTTGTCTGTTTGAGAGATTTTATATGTGACTTTGTGATCATGTTAATTGCTTTCTGCTACATCTTTCAGCATTCTATTGAAAAATAAAACGTAATGAGTTTATAAAGATGTAAGTAACAATCTTAGGCGTCTAATATACTCTAACCCTAATCTGTCTTCTTTTTAATAGAATAATTTTAGTGCGAAAGATCACTTTCATTGGAGGTGGCGACAGATTTTGACCCAAACACTAATGTGACATCTGCTTTGTAGAAGATTTTCGATGTTAAATGGTCTCTTTCAATGCATTGTTCTCAGCAAATTCAGATTTTATTCAATATTACCAATTATATGTTTTGAAGAAGGTATGATTAGCAATCTTTGTGGTCTAAGATAATGGGAACAAAAAACTGAAAAGTCTGTAATTCAAATATCAACTCTAACCCTAAGTACGAATTGATCATTTCCATTCCATTTGAGTACAGATTTCAGCATCCTATTGAAATGTTAAATATCAATTTAGTTTACAATTTGGTGATTAAAACATTTTAAGTTATTGGATGTTAAGAAAAAAAAAATTGTCGGAGTTTAAATATTAGATAAGATTCAACATTATTGTCATTGAACACTTACCAGTACAGTACTACAAAATGCAGTTAGCATCTAATCAGAAGTTCAAATAGAAGAGGGCAGAACATTTACAAGACATTGAGTAAAACCTTAGGGATTTAATTAAACTAAATGACCACTAATGTTGATGTGCATTCCTTGTACTGGTGATCATGTATGTTTGTGTGAGACAACGTCTAGCTAAACCCATAGTGTCCTCTTTGTTCAGGGTCCAGTCACATCTGTGTGTGAACCAACGTCCAGCTAAACCCATAGTGTCCTCTTTGTTCAGGGTCCTGTCATGTATGTGTGTGTGTGTGTGTGTGAACCAACGTCCAGCTAAACCCATAGTGTCCTCTTTGTTCAGGGTCCTGTCATGTATGTGTGTGTGTGTGTGTGTGTGTGAACCAACGTCCAGCTAAACCCATAGTGTCCTCTTTGTTCAGGGTCCTGTCATGTATGTGTGTGTGTGTGTGTGTGTGTGTGTGAACCAACGTCCAGCTAAACCCATAGTGTCCTCTTTGTTCAGGGTCCTGTCATGTCTGTGTGTGTGTGTGTGTGTGTGTGAACCAACGTCCAGCTAAACCCATAGTGTCCTCTTTGTTCAGGGTCCAGTCACATCTGTGTGTGAACCAACGTCCAGCTAAACCCATAGTGTCCTCTTTGTTCAGGGTCCTGTCATGTATGTGTGTGTGTGTTTGAAACAACGTCCAAGCTAAACCCATAGTGTCCTCTTTGTTCAGGGTCCTGTCATGTCTCTGTGTGTGTGAGACAACGTCTAGCTAAACCCATAGTGTCCTCTTTGTTCAGGGTCCAGTCATGTCTGTGTGTGAACCAACGTCCAGCTAAACCCATAGTGTCCTCTTTGTTTAGGGTCCTGTCATGTATGTGTGTGTGTGTGTGTGTGTGTGTGAACCAACGTCCAGCTAAACCCATAGTGTCCTCTTTGTTCAGGGTCCTGTCGTGTGTGTGTGTGTGAACCAACGTCCCGCTAAACCCATAGTGTCCTCTTTGTTCAGGGTCCTGTAACGTCTGTCTGTGTGTGTGTGTGAACCAATGTCTAGCTAAACCCATAGTGTCCTCTTTGTTCAGGGTCCTGTCGTGTGTGTGTGTGTGTGAACCAACGTCCCGCTAAACCCATAGTGTCCTCTTTGTTCAGGGTCCTGTCACGTCTGTGTTTGTGTGAAACAACGTCCAGCTAAACCCATAGTGTCCTCTTTGTTCAGGGTCCTGTCGTGTGTGTGTGTGTGTGTGAACCAACGTCCCGCTAAACCCATAGTGTCCTCTTTGTTCAGGGTCCTGTCGTGTGTGTGTGTGTGTGAACCAACGTCCCGCTAAACCCATAGTGTCCTCTTTGTTCAGGGTCCTGTAACGTCTGTCTGTGTGTGTGTGTGAACCAATGTCTAGCTAAACCCATAGTGTCCTCTTTGTTCAGGGTCCTGTCGTGTGTGTGTGTGTGTGAACCAACGTCCCGCTAAACCCATAGTGTCCTCTTTGTTCAGGGTCCTGTCACGTCTGTGTTTGTGTGAAACAACGTCCAGCTAAACCCATAGTGTCCTCTTTGTTCAGGGTCCTGTCGTGTGTGTGTGTGTGTGTGAACCAACGTCCCGCTAAACCCATAGTGTCCTCTTTGTTCAGGGTCCTGTCGTGTGTGTGTGTGTGTGAACCAACGTCCCGCTAAACCCATAGTGTCCTCTTTGTTCAGGGTCCTGTCACGTCTGTGTTTGTGTGAACCAACGTCCAGCTAAACCCATAGTGTCCTCTTTGTTCAGGGTCCTGTCACATCTGTGTTTGTGTGAACCAACGTCCACCTAAATCCATAGTGTCCTCTTTGTTCAGGGTCCTGTCACGTCTGTGTTTGTGTGAAACAACGTCCAGCTAAACCCATAGTGTCCTCTTTGTTCAGGGTCCTGTCACGTCTGTGTTTGTGTGAACCAACGTCCAGCTAAACCCATAGTGTCCTCTTTGTTCAGGGTCCTGTCACGTCTGTGTGTGTGTAAACCAACGTCCAGCTAAACCCATAGTGTCCTCTTTGTTCAGGGTCCTGACATGTCTGTGTTTGTGTGTAAGGCAATGTCCAGCCAAACCAGGGAGGTCCCATTAAACCATATTTCTGCTTGTCCCGCCCCGTCCCCATAAGCCTGTGAAATGTCAGGTTGTCACTTTAACATAAACAATTTTTTTTAATGAAAATTTGAAGTGAGATTGTTGTTACTACAATCAAAAACAGTTGTTTGATGTTTCTCTTTAGTCTTTAGGACCATCAGAATCAATAGTCCCCTTAAACCACCAAAGCACCTATTTTTGAAAAATGTCCTTCTAAACCATATAAACCAGTATGTGTGTGTGTGTGTGTGTGTGTATGTGTGTGTGTATGTGTGTATGTGTGTGTGTGTGTGTGTGTGTGTGTGTGTGTGTGTACACACATAAAGGGGTTTTCCTGCCTCAAAATTAGGCGAAGGTGGTACCCCACTCGACCGGACACCGTTCTGTAAAATACTTCACATAATATGGCAACACACTTGAAAAAAAACAACTATTATAGTGTTAAATCTGCCCTGTTGTTCATGTCCACTTGAGCAGCTAATGCACACTACAATGTCCTCCCTAATATCAACAAAAATATACAAGCAATATATTTATTGTTAACATAACCTATAACTATTAACATG
This sequence comes from Esox lucius, assembly GCF_011004845.1. NCBI lineage: Eukaryota > Metazoa > Chordata > Actinopteri > Esociformes > Esocidae > Esox > Esox lucius. The sequence continues at coordinate 11,607,875 of NC_047579.1, forward strand.
TTATTTAAAAAGTAGTATAATTAATCGCAGTCAATATTATTTGAGGAAGAGGAGGAATTACCCTGCCCGGAGGAAGCCCGGGGCCCCCGTCTGGAGCCAGGCCCATCTACTCACAAGCCCCCGGGTGAGTGCCGCTATGTTGGAGTTTACCCCAGTGGATGAGAGGGTCGCCTCCCTATGCCTACGGGTTGTGGGGGGGAATCTCTGACTGTTGTTTGTGCATATGCCCCGAACAGCAGTTCGGAGTACTTGGCCTTCTTGGAGACCCTGAATGGAGTCCTGTATGTCCAGTACGGGACTCCATAATTCTGCTGGGGGACTTCAACGCACACGTGGGCAACGATGGAGACACTTGGAGAGGCGTGATAGGGAGGAACGGCCTCCCTGATCTGAACTCGAGTGGTCTATGTTGTTAGAGTTCTGTGCTAGTCATGGATTATCTATAACGAACACCATGTTCGAACATAAGGATGCTCATAAGTGTACGTGGTACCAGAGCACCCTAGGCCGAACGTCGATGATTGATTTAGTGATCGTTTCATTGGATCTGAGGCTGCATGTTTTGGACACTTGGGTAAAGAGAGGGGCTGTCAACCGATCACCATCTGGTGGTGAGTTGGGTCAGGGGGTGGGGGAAGACTCTGGACCGACCGGGAAAGCCCAAATGGGTAGTGTGGGTGAACTGGGAACGTTTGGAGGAGGCCTCCGTCCGAAAGATCTTCAACTTACACCTCCGGCTGAGCTTTTCTGGCATCCCTGTGGAGGTTGGAGGCATTGAACCTGAGTGTTCGATGTTCAAAGCCTCGATTGCCGAAGATACGGCAGGGAGCTGTGGTCTAAATGTCTTAGGTGCATCAAGGGGCGGTAACCCTCGAACACCCTGGTGGACACCGGTAGTCAGGGAAGCCGTCCGACTGAAGATGGAGGCCTTCAGGGATATGTTGACGGTTGCAGTGTACCGACAGACCCGAAGGGCTGCGACCTTTGCTGTGAAAGAGGCAAAACAGCCGGTGTGGGAGGAGTTTGGGGAAGCCACGGAGAAGGACTTTCGGTCGGCACCAAGGTGTTTCTGGAAAAACATTTGCCACCTCAGGAGGGGAAAAAGGGGAACTATCCAAGCTGTGTACAGTAAGGATGGGACACTGTTGACCTCAACTGAGGAGGTAATTGGGCGATGGAAGGCACACTTTGAGGAACTCCTAAGCTTTGGTGTGGAGGGGATGTCTTGGATAACACGCCTCTTCAACATTGCGTGGGAGTTGGGGAAAGTGCCAAAGGAGTGGAGGACCGGGGTGGTGGTTCCCCTGTTCAAAAAGGGGGACCAGAGGGTGTGTGCCAATTACAGGGGTATCACACTTCTCAGCCTCCCTGGGAAAGTCTACTCAAAGGTACTGGAAAGGAGGGTTCGGCAGATAGTCAAACCTCAGATTGAAGAGGAACAATGCGGATTCCGTCCTGGTCGCGGAACAACAGACTAGCTCTTTACTCTTGCAAGGATCCTGGAGGGGGCCTGGGAATATGGCCATCCAGTCTACATGTGTTTTGTGGTTCTGGAGAAGGCGTATGACCGGGTCCCCCGGGAGATACTGTGGGAGGTGCTGCAGGGGTTAAGGGGTGAGGAGGTCCCTTCTGAGGGCTATCCTCCAGAATCCAGACTCCAGAAAAAAATTGACCCTCCCAAGCCCATAAAATATTGCCCAATTGTATAGGAAACACACCCCTCCTGGCAACACTCAATATGGAAAAGTTTTCTCCTACCGTCATTTTAGCTGCAGTGTTTCACTGGTATTTTATATATGAGCGTGTATATTGAATGCAGGAAAATCCCTGTGTATAGATATATAGAATGTGTGATGGCAATTTCATCGATCTGAACTCTTAAAGGAAGAAGTACAGAGACAAAATTCTCTTGGCATAATTACATTTTATTTGCAAATAGAGAGACGCGTCAAACGCTTACAAACATAATCATCCAAGGAGTCTCTAACTTAATACATGAACAGTTTGTATTTATAGAGGTAAAAGGGGTGTGGCAAGATGCTGTCCTAACGCAACAGAACACATTCCCTTTGTTCTATGACTACCTAGTCTTCACACAAGGGGCAAGCTGTCCTCCCCCAAATGGGTAACCTATTGAACTTTAAAGAGCTCTTACATCATCTGGACAGACAATAGATGCCCTGAGGAGTTATACAGATGTACAGATTAAAGAGTAACCATTTAATCTGCTGATGCCAGTCAATGATGCCCCCTAGGCAAATACCAGATTCCCCCACATTACTTTTCTAATTTGAACAAGGGGACTCAGTCCTTTAATCAGTGAGAATTGTTGTGGAAATGTCTTAATACAATGTATTTTTTTACTGATTAAAGGACTAAGTCCCTCTGTTTAGATAGATAGATAGATGAATGGGGGGGTTCTGGCATTTGCTTAGGGGGCATCATTGACTGGTGTCAGCTGATGAAAGGGTTACTCTTTATCTCCTTATCTGTTTGAACTCACCAGGGCATCTATTGTCTGTCCAGATACTGTAAGAACTCTTTAAGTTGAAGAAGGTATTTATGGCGGGAAGGGGAGCTGTCCTTGGTGTGAACCTTTGGGTAAACACTACAGTAAACATTATGGCAGGAAGGATAAGGTGGGGGAAGATAGCAATTGGCTTGTGTGATAGAACAAAGGGAATGTGTCCTGATTGATCTGGAATGTCCAGGATTTGTCACACCCCTCTCCTGTCTTTAAATACTGTCGATTGCCTGTTTTCATTTAGAAACTATCCACCGTTACTTTGTAACCTGTATACTTTCTCCTTGCAAGTTTCATTAAAACCGTTTATTGCGCAATTGATTTCTCCTGTCTTAGAAATTGCCATCACAGAATACATTGGTTAGAGAAATTTCCACAACAAATGCCACCCGCCAAAGTGGCTAGTAAGAGTGAATGCATTACACGCCACAGCCGAAATCTACCCGCTATTGGCGGGTGGGAGGGTGCCAGTGTCTAACCCTGGGTACAATGTAAACTTCACATTACAAAAGCAAAAATCACATTAGTTTAGTAATAATAAAGTATAATGTGATTTTGATTTTAGGTCATATCTTCCAGTCCTGTAGACTACCATGGCCTTGTCAGATCCTTTTATTTAGTTAATAAAAAGAGGAGGGTGAAATCCTCTGAAACAGGATGTGACCTCTGCAACTGACTACCTCACCCCTGTCCCTCAAACTCACTCCCCTCCCCCAACACCACACCCCTGTCCCTCAAACTCACTCCCCTCCCCCAACCCCACACCCCTGTCCCTCAAACTCACTCCCCTCCCCCAACCCCACACCCCTGTCCCTCAAACTCACTCCCCTCCCCCAACCCCACACCCCTGTCCCTCAAACTCACTCCCCTCCCCCATCCCCACACTCCTGTCCCTCAAACTCACTCCTCTCCCCCAACCCCACACCCCTTTCCCTCAAACTCACTCCTCTCCCTCAACCCCACCCTCCTGTCCCTCAAACTCACTCCCCTCCCCCAACCCCACACCCCTGTCCTTCAAACTCACTCCCCTCCCCCAACCCCACACCCCTGTCCCTCAAACTCACTCCCCTCTCCCAACCCCACACCCCTTTCCCTCAAACCCCTCCCAATGTTTTAATAAAAATATTTTTAACCAGTTTTGTTAATGGGGTTTTATTTATTCAAGCATGATAGACATTTATGTTAATCAAATTTTCAGAAATAACAAGAAAATGCAGAGATATATGTCATAAGGTAACTCATTGCCTTCACTGTAGGTGGACCGCTCATGCTTACTGTTGTGCGTAGTGTAGATGTATTGATTGTATAAGTTAGTGAACTGTTGTAAGCTGTTGTAACCAATGAAACAAAATATTAATTGTTTGTAATATGAGCTGAAACTGAAGGAGCAAGTAGGAGAATAGGAAACCCTGTTCAAGCGTTTGCCGGGGAGAGAAAGATTTAGTATGTCTGTCTTGTGAGAAACAGGACACTGGTTAGAGACACACACACATAGTCGGACAGACAACACAGAAACCACAAGGGGGGCAAGGGGATACTTGCAGTTATCCTATAAGGAATAGAACTGGGATTGGGCCAATGGCACACTTGCTTTGTAAGTTAACGCCTCTATCTTTTGGGTGTAGTAGAAGTATAAAAATGATGTTTTGAATGTTGATCCTTAGACATTGTGCTGCGACACTTGTCTCCAAAAGCTTCTGTAATAAACGGAATATGCGGTACGGTAATTGACCTGACTCCTGGTGTTTTATTCTCCTTTCCAACTCGGGGGAAGTGTTAGACTTCAACACTATTTTGCCCTCTGTTGCAGGCCATGATTATATTGGATGCAAATCCAGTCGACATGGAAAACAGCGTTTTCCTCAACTTGAAAAACCAACGCCGCATCCTACTCCATACAAGGAGAGAGAAACACACTATTTTAACCCCTCATAACGAAACCACAAGATCATATGTTACCAAATTAGAGAAGCATCATTATACTAATTTCCAATCTATCCCTCTAATTAAATCCATCCATCCATCTTCTCCCGCTTATCCGGGGCCGGGTCGCGGGGGCAGCAGTCTAAGCAGGGATGCCCAGACTTCCCTCTCCCCAGACACTTCCTCTAGCTCTTCCGGGGGGACACCGAGGCGTTCCCAGGCCAGCCGGGAGACATAGTCCCTCCAGCGTGTCCTAGGTCTTCCCCGGGGTCTCCTCCCGGTGGGACGGGACCGGAACACCTTCCCAGGAAGGCGTTCCGGAGGCATCCGAAAAAGATGCCCAAGCCACCTCAGCTGACCCCTCTCGATGTGGAGGAGCAGTGGCTCTACTCTGAGCTCCTCCCGGGTGACCGAGCTTCTCACCCTATCTCTAAGGGATCGCCCAGCCACCCTGCGGAGAAAACTCATTTCGGCCGCCTGTATCCGGGATCTTGTCCTTTCGGTCATGACCCAAAGCTCATGACCATAGGTGAGAGTAGGAACGTAGATTGACTGGTAAATCGAGAGCTTCGCCTTGCGGCTCAGCTCTTTCTTCACCACGACAGACCGATACATCGGAGGGTGTGTTCCAACTACAGGGGGATCACACTTCTCAGCCTGCCCGGGAAAGTCTATGCCAGGGTTCTGGAGAGGAGAATACGGCCGATAGTAGAACCTCGGATTCAGGAGGAACAGTGTGGTTTTCGTCCGGGCCGTGGAACACTGGACCAGCTCTATACCCTCTACGGGGTGTTGGAGGGTTCATGGGAGTTTGCCCAACCAATCCACATGTGTTTTGTGGATTTGGAGAAGGCATTCGACTGTGTCCCTCGCGGCATCTTGTGGAGGGTGCTTGGGGAATATGGGGTCCTGGGTCCTTTGCTAAGGGCTGTCAGGTCCCTATACAACCGAAGCAGGAGCTTGGTCCGCATTGCCGGCAGTAAGTCAGACTTGTTCCCAGTGCATGTTGGACTCCGGCAGGGCTGCCCTTTGTCACCGGTTCTGTTTGTAATTTTTATGGACAGAATTTCTAGGCGCAGCCAGGGGCCGGAGGGTGTCAGGTTTGGGGACCACACGATTTCGTCTCTGCTCTTTGCAGATGATGTTGTCGTGTTGGCCCCTTCTAACCAGGACCTTCAGCATGCACTGGGACGGTTTGCAGCCGAGTGTGAAGCGGTGGGGATGAAAATCAGTACCTCCAAATCCGAGGCCATGGTCCTCAGTCGGAAAAGGGTGGCTTGCCCACTTCAGGTTGGTGGAGAGTGCCTGCCTCAAGTGGAGGAGTTTAAGTATCTAGGGGTCTTGTTCACGAGTGAGGGAAGGATGGAACGGGAGATTGACAGACGGATCGGTGCAGCTTCTGCAGTAATGCAGTCGATGTATCGGTCTGTCGTGGTGAAGAAAGAGCTGAGCCGCAAGGCGAAGCAAACCCACACCAGCCCGCCGCCTCTCACCATGGGCAACTCCAGAGTGGTGAAGAGTCCATCCTCTCTCAAGGAGTGTGGTTCCAGAGCCCAAGCCGTGCGTAGAGGTGATCCCGACTACCTCTAATCGGAACCTCTCAACCTCACGCACTAACTCAGGCTCCTTCCCCGCCAGCGAGGTGACATTCCACGTCCCTAGAGCTAGTTTCCGTGTCCAGAGATCGGGTTGTCTAGGCCCCTGCCTTCGACTGCCGCCCGATCCTCTTCGCACCGGCCCCTTATGGTCCCTCCTGTGGGTGGTGAGCCCACGGGAGGGCGGCCCCACGTCGCCCGTTCGGGCTGAACCCGGCCGGGCCCCATGGGGGAAGGCCCGGCCACCAGGCGCTCGCATACGAGCCCCAACCCCAGGCCTGGCTCCAGGGTGGGGCCCCGGCTGCGCCATACCGGGCGACGTCACGGTACACATAATTTTAATCATCATTAAGGGGTTTTTGAACCGCTCTTACAAAGTAAAACCTTCCAAATTAACAACAACCTCGGTAAACGAGATCAAATAAGGAACACAGAATGCAGCCAATCGGAACCCTCGTGCACAGGGAATACCTAAATGGAAATGCATGTACTAAGTCGACCATAACCAGGTATCGACAATTCTACATTTTCTCACATGGAAGTTACAAAACACAGAAAGTTACTTTCAAGACACGGAGAAGTCAAGAGCAATTCGGTTCACCCGAATTAGTAGTTTCCTAGTGCTGTTTGAATGGCTGTAGGAAGTAGTTTCCTAGTGCTGTTTGAATGGCTGTAGGAAGTAGTTTCCTAGTGCTGTTTGAATGGCTGTAGGAAGTAGTTTCCTTGTGCTGTTTGATTGGCTGTAGGAAGTAGTTTCCTAGTGGTGTTTGAATGGCTGTAGGAAGTAGTTTCCTAGTGCTGTTTGAATGGCTGTAAGAAGTTGTTTCCTTGGATTGACTAAATTCCGTTTTGGTCACTGTACAGTTTAAAAAATCAATGCTACCGAGACAGATTACTGAAAGTAGTTTGAAGCGTTTGGGATTAGTTTTGCAGTTTTTCCGCTTGCAATGCCCAGTTTCCATTCATGCATTTGGACGATGCTAAGAAGGCTAATTACAGCCGGGTACAAAGCTGAATAATGGATGGTTGGAAAAAATGACCTATGTCCATACCAAACTTTTGAATAAATATGATCTTTAGATGAACTATTCCTTTAATATATATTTAAGTTGTATTTATTTTAATCTATTCATTTATGTTGAGATTTTTCCATTCAAAACATTTAGACTTTTAAAAATGGTCTTCAGCATATTTCTTATAGATGGTATCAGTCTTCCATCAAACAGTGAATCAATCAGTGAATTATAAGAGCTGACGGTGCCTCCGGCTGTGGTAGTAGCTTGCTGGCAACAGCTCCTTGACTCATGTGCTAATATAAAGAAAAGACTACCACTGGACTCCACATATAAACGAATAATAAAATGTATTATGTTCAGTCCGTTTGCATCACAGCTAATGTTGTACGTTAAAGAAATCTTATTAGAAAAAGTAAAGTAATTCCTACATATAACGTGTGCAACCACAGATAGAAAACCGTTTTGCTCCACTGAAACCCTGGTCACTCACTTTGTTCAATATAACACATATCTGTTCAGTCCAATCACCAACTGTCATGAAGTGACGGTAACCAAACAAGAAAGATATACAATGACAATGTATCCTGTGCCTATACAATGTACATCAATCATAGAGTCCTACCATTATATAAAAATGTCAAAAAATACAATAAAAATAATTGGACAACAATTTATGCCCAGTATTTAGTATATACTGTTTATATTAGTGGTACTATTCAATGTGCACTCACACCCAATAGTAAACAACCGCACACCACTAAAGGTGCTTTGGCTCCTACACCGCTTGGTTTGCATCATGCCAAACACCCCCAGCCCCAAAACTGAACTAACTACCACCACACTGATGTAACTACCACCACACTGAAATAACCAGGACCACACTGAACTAAACAGGACCACACTGAACTAACTACCACCACACTGAACTAACCAGCACCACACTGAACTAACTACCACCACACTGAACTAACTACCACCACACTGAACTAACCAGCACCACACTGAACTAACTACCACCACACTGAACTAACTACCACCACACTGAACTAACCAGGACCACACTGAACTAACCAGGACCACACTGAACTAACCAGGACCACACTGAACTAACCAGGACCACACTGAACTAACTACCACCACACTGAACTAACCAGGACCACACTGAACTAACTACCACCACACTGAACTAACTACCACCACACTGAACTAACTACCACCACACTGAACTAACTACCACCACACTGAACAGACTACCACCACACTGAACTAACTACCACCACACTGAACTAACTACCACCACACTGAACTAACCAGCACCACACTGAACTAACCAGCACCACACTGAACTAACTACCACCACACTGAACTAACTACCACCACACTGAACTAACTACCACCACACTGAACTAACCAGGACCACACTGAACTAACTACCACCACACTGAACTAACCAGGACCACACTGAACTAACTACCACCACACTGAACTAACCAGCACCACAATGAACTAACTACCACCACACTGAACTAACTACCACCACACTGAACTAACCAGGACCACACTGAACTAACTACCACCACACTGAACTAACCAGGACCACACTGAACTAACTACCACAACACTGAACTAACCAGGACCACACTGAACTAACTACCACCACACTGAACTAACTACCACCACACTGAACTAACTACCACCACACTGAACTAACTACCACCACACTGAACTAACCAGGACCACACTGAACTAACTACCATCACAATGAACTAACTACCACAACACTGAACTAACTACCACCACACTGAACTAACCAGGACCACACTGAACTAACCAGGACCACACTGAACTAACCAGGACCACACTGAACTAACTACCACCACACTGAACTAACCAGGACCACACTGAACTAACTACCACCACACTGAACTAACCAGCACCACACTGAACTAACTACCACAACACTGAACTAACCAGGACCACACTGAACTAACTACCACCACACTGAACTAACTACCACCACACTGAACTAACCAGGACCACACTGAACTAACTACCACCACACTGAACTAACCAGGACCACACTGAACTAACTACCATCACAATGAACTAACTACCACCACACTGAACTAACTACCACTACCTCTAACTAACTACCACCACACTGAACTAACCAGGACCACACTGAACTAACTACCACCACACTGAACTAACCAGGACCACACTGAACTAACTACCACCACACTGAACTAACTACCACCACACTGAACTAACCAGGACCACACTGAACTAACTACCACCACACTGAACTAACTACCACCACACTGAACTAACCAGGACCACACTGAACTAACTACCACCACACTGAACTAACTACCACCACACTGAACTAACTACCACCACACTGCTGGTTTTCTTGCTAGTCACTGTGCTCATTGTAGATCTAAAATCACTATACAGATATAGAGTTGGGTATCGTTTCAATTTAGAATATTGCTGATTATGATTCTGCTTTTTGAATCCGGTTTATTCTTTGAAAGAAAGAACCCAAAATAACATATACATTTATTCTTTGCACATTAAGGCCTTAATAAATACTGTCAACTCTGTATAAACAACTGTCAACTGTGATAAGAAGGTTTATTTTTCCTTTCATTTATAAAAAAATTACTTATAAGGAATGCTCAACAAAAACTATTACAAACCCAAACTATTTAAAGAAATAATAGAAATAATAGTTATTATGAAAGCAGTATCAATGTCAAAAAAAGTTGCTGTCTTCAACGCAAGTCAACAATTCTTTTGAAGAAAAACACAGCTTGTTACATTCATCCTCCTTCTTGCTCACCTTCCCCTTCATGGTACTAGAGCAGGGTCTCTGGGCATTAACCAGAGGTGGACGGATACTCTCCTAACTTGTATCTTTGAAAATTATATATTTGAATAATTTGTAGTAGACATCATTTGTTAACCTCAGTATAAAAGCCTCATTTCATCCAACTATGTTTATTTTTTGCTAATGTTAGCTGTATCTGGGGCGCTGTTGTGGCTGCTACACCGCAACACATCGAACACGGAGCATTCTTTTTAATTCACGCCGTGTTGAAGTAAATGCTTCATCATATTTGACGTGCTGCCTCCCTTGCACCAAATGTCCTTGCTGCATGTGTTGCATTTTGTGGTGTCTTTGTATTTTTGTTCTGAAGCTAAGCCACACTTCTGACCGTTTGCTGCGGTTGGACTCAGCCGTGGTCCAGGATCATGTCAGTGTACTTTGACCTGGAATCTGTTTTCATGCTACTCAAAATGAGTACAGGTAGGCAGGTCTGAATTTAGCTTATATTACATAATGCAAAAAAACATCACAACTTTATACTACATTACTAATTAGTGATAGAGAAAACATCTACAGGACTTACTTGAGTTTCTCCAGTCTCCAGTGTGGATCCTCCAGTCCAGCAGAGAGCAGTGTGACTCCAAAGTCTCCTGGGTGATTGTAGCTCAGATCCAACTCTTTCAGATGTGAGGGGTTTGACTTCAGAGCTGAGATCAAAGAAGCAAAGCCTTCCTTTGTGACCTGACAGCCTGTAGAGATTCAATCATGATTACACAAACTACTTTGGGGATGGGACGATAGACAATGTTATGTAATGGAAGAATATCTGATCAGACGTTTTGAGCAAGAACCTGAATTGTTACTAGGATTGTAATTAACTGGGATAAAATCGTAAATCGGTATAATTTTGGCCAGGATTATCATGGCAGGAAATTCTCATATTGCCCCACCCCTACTACATACATTTACAAAGTATCTGCCATTACAATGCTGTAAGATACAGTTCAAGCATCACTGGCCCATGAGTTTCATGGTTTATATTGCAGAAGAGCAATGTAGACAAAGGTATGTCAGTAAATGTGCTTAAATATATTTATCACAATTTGTTAATCACTTTGTAAACATATCTGAGATCAATAACAATAACAGACAGGCACTGACTTAGCTCACAGTATAAACCTGTATCAATAGAATAGTACACAGGACATCTATGGGACAAGTACTACAATACAACCACTGATGTACATAAAGTGTTTCACTCTGAGAGGAGCCTCCTGATATACTGAAATGTAGCCGACTTAAGAGACATACTATTTTTGAATTCTGTCAGAAGTAACAGATAGTAGAAAAACATTGTTAGGCCAGCCTGCCCTTAATAACCACTGGGCTGTGGGTTGAGATAACCAGCGCATCACTACCAGATGAGTTTTTCGGGGGTTTTTATGTGTATGTTGAACCCACAGTACACATATGCTGAGGCCCTGGTTAGTGGTCATGACCTACATAGAGGAGCTGGTTTAGAGTTAGATGAATGTGTAGCATTCACAGATATTGTTTGGTTTGAAATAACAGGTTGTAAAATTGCTGTCTTTCATGGAACACGGGATGGTCACTTTACCAAGTTTCAAAACAGCGAGGAAATCCACCCTAGAACTGTCTTTATGTACTTACACGATAACCATTTCTACGGTATCATGAATCTGAGTGTGTCTTATTGTTTGTGACTGGTGCTATACCGGTTTCAACACACGTGGTGATCATGGTTGTAAACATAGCTGTAGTGTCTGTCTTCATGAAGATTGTCATACCCAACCCCGTAACACAAAGCAGTGCCCTGACTGTAAGCAGATATGTTATTCAGACTTCTGTTATAAACAGAATTAACGCTTGAACAACCACAAAGGTGTGGGTCGTTGGGTTAGCAGGTGTGACCAGAAGAAATACTGTGTCGATTGCGGCCGTCATTACAATGTTAGTATTACCAACTATAAAGCACACAGGTGTATGGCTAACATGTGTCCCAATTGTAACGTGGATCTGACTGTTGAAATGAATCATCAGTGTTTTATAAAACCAGCCAAGCCCGAGGACCCCAGTGAGCGCTACATATTTTATGATTTTGAGACTATTGCCAATCCGGTGAATGGTGTACACACTGCAAATTTTGTGTGTGCAATAAGCTTTGATAACAAGACGTGGTGTTAAACTTTTGCGTTTTTCCAAAACTTTAGGCAACCGAAATATAGTGATTACACATTTATAGCACACAATTCGAAAGGTTTCGATGGTTACATCTTGATGCAGTACCTTGCTAACAATGGTATTAGCACGACAGTTATTGCTAATGATAGCAAGCTCATTATTTTTACAGACAGCACATTCAGTCAGAGATACATTGATAGTCATTGCTTCCTATCGATGAAGCTGTCGGCGTTGCCACGTGCTATGGGTTTTAAGGATTTGAAAAAAGGCTACTTTCCTTACAAGACTAAAATACTTGATTCAGTGCAGCTGATATAGGATCATAAAGGAACAAAAAGAACACCCTTATGTTAGCTCATGAACTTCACTTAGAATATTGATGATTGCATTTCATTATAATAATAACTATTTGTATAGTGCTTTTCTTGTACAATTACACTGTGCTTTACACACATTCAAAATGGAAATACATACAAATAAAATATATATATATATATGTATATAAAACAAATTTTAAAAAAATAAAGGAAGAAAAAAGAATAAACAAAATATAAATTCACAATGATAAAATCTCAATTAGTGAAAGCCATCTTATAATAGTGACTTTGGTATATAGGTGAGCAAAGTCCCAGTTTCCTTTAGTTTTCAGTCTAGACTCGGGATTAGCCCGAGGTCCTTTGTCACCGGATCAGAGAGGCCTACTGTAACAGCGCAGTATAGGTTTAGCATGTCACTAATGTAATCAGGTGCCAGACCATTTAGGGCCTTAAAAGTGCTAAGTAGAAATTTTAAATCTGTGTGACCGTTAACCAACGTAGAGCTGCCAACACGGGTTATAAGAGGCGTTGATTTAGTCCTGGAATGAAGTATGGAACGGGTTACCATAGAGATTAGCAACCAGTATAAAAGTATAAAGTATAAAAATACAGGTGCTGGTCATAAAATTGGAATATCATCAAAAAGTTGATTCATTCCAGTAATTCCATTCAAAAAGTGAAACTTGTATATTATGTTCCTTCATTTCACACATACTGATATATTTCTAATGTTTATTTATTTTAATTGTGATAATTATAACTGAAAACTAATGAAAATCCCAAATTCAGTATATCTGAAAAGTAGAATATTTCTTAAGACCAACACAAAAAAAGGATTTTGAGAAATGTTGGCCAACTGAAAAGTATGAACATGAAAAGTATGAGCATGTACAGCACTCAATACTTAGTTGGGGCTCCTTTTGCCTGAATTACTGCAGCAATGTGGCGTGGCATGGAGTCGATCAGTTTGTGGCGCTGCTCAGGTGTTATGAGAGCCCAGGTTGCTCTGATAGTGGCCTTCAGCTCTTCTGCATTGTTGGGTCTGGCATATCGCATCTTCCTCTTCACAATACCCCATATATTTTCTATAGGGTTAAGGTCAGTGAGTTTGCTGGCCAATTAAGAACAGGGATACCATGGTCCTTAAACCAGGTACTGGTAGCTTTGGCACTGTGTGCAGGTGCCAAGTCCTGTTGGAAAATGAAATCTGCTTTTCCATAAAGTTGGTCAGCAGCAGGAAGCATGTGGTGCTCTAAAACTTCCTGGTAGATGGCTGCGTTGACCTTGGACCTCAGAAAACACAGTGGACCAACACCAGCAGATGACATGGCACCCCAAACCATCACTGACTGTGGAAACTTTACACTGGACTTCAAGCAACGTTGATTATGTGCCTCTCTCTTCCTCCAGACTCTGGAACCTTGATTTCCAAAGGAAATGCAGAATTTACTTTCATCAGAGAACACCACTCAGTCCAGTCCTTTTTTTCTTTAGCCTAGGCGAGACGCTTCTGATGCTGTGTCTTGTTCAAGAGTGGCTTGACACAAGGAATACGACAGCTGAAACCCATGTCTTGCATACGTCTGTGCGTGGTGGTTCTTGAAGCACTGACTCCAGCTATAGTCCACTCTTTATGAATCTCCCCCACATATTTGAATGGGTTTTGTTTCACAATCCTCTCCTGGGTGCGGTTATCCCTATTGCTTGTAAACCTTTTTCTACCACATCTTTTCCTTCCCTTTGCCTCTCTATTAATGTGCTTGGACACCGAGATCTGTGAACAGCCAGCCTCTTTAGCAATGACCTTTTGTGTCTTGCCCTCCTTGTGCAAGGTGTCAATGGTGGTCTTTTGGACAGCTGTCAAGTCAGCAGTCTTCCCCATGATTGTGTAGCCTACAGAACTAGACTGAGAGACCATTTAAAGGCCTTTGCAGGATTTTTGAGTTAATTAGCTGATTAGAGTGTGGCACCAGGTGTCTTCAATATTGGACCTTTTCACAATATTCAAATTTTCTAAGAAACAGAATTTTAGGTTTTCATTAGTTGTGATTTATAATCATCAAAAATAAAATAAATAAACACTTGAAATATATTAGTCTGTGTTGAATGAAGGCATACATTATACAAGTTTCACTTTTTGAATGGAATTACTGAAATAAATAAACTTTTTGATGATATTCAAATTTTATGACCAGCACCTGTATACACTCACCAAAAGGATTATTAGGAACACCTGTTCAATTTCTCATTAATGCAATTATCTAATCAACCAATCACATGGCAGTTGCTTCAATGCATTTAGGGGTGTGGTCCTGGTCAAGACAATCTCCTAAACTCCAAACTGAATGTTAGAATGGGAAAGTAAGGTGAGTTAAGCAATTTTGAGCGTGGCATGGTTGTTGGTGCCAGACGGGCCGGTCTGAGTATTTCACAATCTGCTCAGTTACTGGGATTTTCACGCACAACCATTTCTAGGGTTTACAAAGAATGCTGTGAAAAGGGAAAAACATCCAGTATGAGGCAGTACTGTGGGCGAAAATGTCTTGTTGATGCTAGAGGTCAGAGGAGAATGGGCCAACTGATTCAAGCTGATAGAAGAGCAACTTTGACTGAAATAACCACTCGTTACAACCAAGGTATGCAGCAAAGCATTTGTGAAGCCACAACATGTACAACCTTGAGGCGGATGGGCTGCAACAGCAGAAGACCCCACCGGGTACCACTCATCTCCACTACAAATAGGAAAAGAGGCTACAATTTGCACAAGCTCACCAACATTGGACAGTTGAAGACTGGAAAAATGTTGCCTGGTCTGATGAGTCCCGATTTCTGTTGAGACATTCAGATGGTAGAGTCAGAATTTGGCGTAAACAGAATGAGATCATGGATCCATCATGCCTTGTTACCACTGTGCATGCTGGTGGTGGTAGTGTAATGATGTGGGGGATGTTTTCTTGGCACACTTTAGGCCCCTTAGTGCCAATTGGGCATCGTTGAAATGCCACAGCCTACCTGAGCATTGTTTCTGACCATGTCCATCCCTTTAGGACCACCATGTACCCATCCTCTGATGGCTACTTCCAGCAGGATAATGCACCATGTCACAAAGCTCAAATCATTTCAAATTTGTTTCTTGAACATGATAATGAGTTCACTGTACTAAAATGGCCCCCACAGTCACCAACCGCAACCACCCTGAATGAGAGCGGAGTATTGCCAGCAGAGTACAGCCCAATTGCACAAGTGCGCCACAGAGAGACAACAACAAGCCAGTGACTCTTCCCCCGAAAGGCATTGGAGGGAGGGCATCCCAGTGGCGACGAGAGCCCACCTGGCAAGACAGCAAGGGCGGACAGTATCAAGCCTTTCTGGTCACCTTCACACCCCTGGGCCAGACTACACTTAATCATAGACTGTGCTGTTGAGATGAGTCTTAAGTAGACACTTGAAAGTTTGCACTGAGTTTGCATTTCTAACCTTAAAGAGCATGAGTATCCAGATGAACACATCTGGAACAAGAATCCTAGAATCTTTGTTTTATAGGCTATGGAAACCTTTGGTGAGGACACGCAAGACTTACGTTCACTGGAAGATGTGTTCTTAGTCCATGAAATTCCACAGGAGACGTTAAGTCTTTTTAGGCCACATTTACAGTGATGAAACCTTCCTCATGTTAACAGGAAGTAATTGATAGAAGAGTATCAAGGGACACGTGTATACTATTTGTAAAATTGTAGTTAAAGAAAATAACCACGTTGTAAAAACGGGGACTGTAGCCCTAGCGTTGTAATTTTGAAAATGGCAAGATCATTGGCTGATGACATCCAAAAGATCTTGGAGATAGATGACTGTCGCCAAGAGATAATAAAAAAATATGCCAAAGCCAACCATTACACAGTCCAATATCCTCCAATAAGAAAGGTTCATTCTACAAAATACCCTTGTATGGTATGTATGTTCCAACCTATGGTCAATGGGCCTATCCATAGAGCCTATGTCAGTCACATGGGCAACTCCTAGCAGGATGTATGGACAGGATGTGTGGACAGGATGTATAGACAGGATGGATGGACAGGATGTATGGACAGGATGTGTGAACAGGATGTGTGAACAGGATGTATGGACAGGATGTGTGGACAGGATTTGTGGACAGGATGTATAGACAGGATGTGTAGACAGGATGTTTGGACAGGATGTTTGGACAGGATGTATGGACAGGATGTGTGGACAGGATGTGTAGACAGGATGTGTAGACAGGATGTGTAGACAGGATGTTTAGACAGGATGTATGGACAGGATGTGTGGACAGGATGTGTGGGGTAACAGGCAACACATCCTATCTATCCTTTTTTCAGAGTTAGTCAGCACTTACTGTATTTGTTGTGTTTAGTTTCTCATGTCCATATCCTATCAGAACAACCCCAGGAACACATTATAAAATGTTTCCTTTTTGTATACATTGTAGCTATAGTTAGTATAAATGCTATGGACCGCCATGCTAATTACAAATCCACTGTGTTTTTCTGAAGAGTGTTTTGTCCGTGGTGCTGAAGGTTTTCCTAACAATAATATTGCTGACTTTTCCTTAGTTGATTAATCTTGTGTTTATTTGGAACTGAGATATATTTTTTAATTTAGAAAATAATATTTACCTAGCCAGGATAAGTGAACGTGCGTGAGAGTTAGACATACAGTAAAGTAGGTGTGCATAGTTCTATAGGTTTGTAAGGAAATCTTGCACCCGGGCCTGGCCCAGCGTCACCACATGAAAGCTGTTTTCACTGCTCTCAAACCTAAAATATGCACATTCAAATTCCAAAAGCAATTGGAATTGTCAGGACTCAGCCCTCCTGAGCAGTGTGTCTGTCATTACATCTCCCCAAGTACCAGTCTCCTTGTTCCCAGCACTCCACGAAGGCACCCATAATCACCACTGATCCTGAGCACCTGCACCAGTCTACACACCTGGGGGGCTGATTGCCACTCTCCCTATAAATAGGAGAGTTCTGCTTTCAGTCCCTGCCGGATTATTGTACAGCCACGTAATTATTACAGTGTTCTCTACCTAATTAAGCAAGCTACCCTATTTCCCGAGTATCCTGTTTTTGTTATCTTCTGCTCACCGTGTTTTTTCCCCCGTTCGTTTCCAGCCCCTTGTTCCGAGACCCGTCCTGTACCTCCCTCCCAACCACCTTTCTGCCTTCCTGTTATCGACCTTCGCCTGGACTGACTCCCCGCTCTGTTAACTGAACCCTGCCTGACTATTCGACCATTCTTGCCTCCCGGACTTCGTACCTCTGCTACCCACTATCCACCCTCCAACAATACATTCATACCCGCCTACGTAATTCTCACGTATCTCCACTGTCATCTCCAACTACTACAATAATCATCATCATTGTCCTTTTTCCCTGGTGTCTGTATCTGCTTCTGGATCCTACCTCTGTCCTGAGTCCCGGGAATCGTGACAGGAATTAAAAACTGTCATGTGTTTTAACATGCATGTGATTAAGTAATTAACAGTGAAAAGCAAAACAGCTTTACCACTCACCTAACAACGATTGCAGATAATTTAGTGGTCATTAAAATGTATTAATATTTAGCATATTGATGATGCATTTACCTCAAAAATCATGACACACTGCTCTCCCCTAAATTAAAGTACATCAACCTCTTTTAATAATAAAAATGATCGGTACTGGTATCAAAATCGGCGATTCTTTGCAAAAAAGCGAAGTTGTTGGAAAATTAGGCATTATTAACAGAAAATGTGTTTATTCAACATGTATAAATAATAATAATAATAAAGGAGACCAGAAATAGATCCGATTTTATTTTTAATTCTAAGGCCATGTCCACTATGTATGTCTGATTGATTGTATTATTTCACTCATTTAGCAAAGTGAGTCTGAACCAGATCAGAGAGTCAGAGAGATGAGAAGGACAGTAGGGTGGATGAGAGGGACAGTAGGGTGGATGAGAGGGTCAGTAGGGTGGATGAGAGGGACAGTAGGGTGGATGAGAGGGACAGTAGGGTGGATGCTGAGGGACAGTAGGGTGGATGAGAAGGACAGTAGGGTGGATGAGAGGGACAGTAGGGTGGATGAGAGGGACAGTAGGGTGGATGCTGAGGGACAGTAGGGTGGATGAGAAGGACAGTAGGGTGGATGAGAGGGACAGTAGGGTGGATGAGAGGGTCAGTAGGGTGGATGAGAAGGACAGTAGGGTGGATGAGAGGGACAGTAGGGTGGATGAGAGGGACAGTAGGGTGGATGAGAAGGACAGTAGGGTGGATGCTGAGGGACAGCAGGGTGGATGAG
This sequence comes from Esox lucius, assembly GCF_011004845.1. Lineage (NCBI taxonomy): Eukaryota > Metazoa > Chordata > Actinopteri > Esociformes > Esocidae > Esox > Esox lucius. Next base: position 11,626,605 of record NC_047579.1, read on the forward strand.
AGGGACAGCAGGGTGGATGAAAAGGACAGTAGGGTGGATGAGAGGGACAGTAGGGTGGATGAGAGGGACAGTAGGGTGGATGAGAGGGACAGTAGGGTGGATGCTGAGGGACAGCAGGGTGGATGAGAGGGACAGCAGGGTGGATGAAAAGGACAGTAGGGTGGATGAGAGGGACAGTAGGGTGGATGAGAGGGACAGTAGGGTGGATGCTGAGGGACAGTAGGGTGGATGAGAGGGACAGTAGGGTGGATGAGAGGGACAGTAGGGTGGATGCTGAGGGACAGTAGGGTGGATGAGAAGGACAGTAGGGTGGATGCTGAGGGACAGTAGGGTGGATGCTGAGGGACAGTAGGGTGGATGAGAGGGACAGTAGGGTGGATGAGAAGGACAGTAGGGTGGATGAGAGGGACAGTAGGGTGGATGAGAGGGTCAGTAGGGTGGATGAGAGGGTCAGTAGGGTGGATGAGAGGGACAGTAGGTGGGTGATGAAGGACAGTAGGGTGGATGAGAGGGACAGTAGGGGTGGATACTGAGGGACAGTAGGGGTGGATGAGAGAGACTGAGGGTGGATGAGAGGGACAGTAGGGTGGATGCTGAGGGATAGTAGGGTGAATGAGAGGGACAGTAGGGTGGATGCTGAGGGACAGTAGGGTGGATGCTGAGGGACAGTAGGGTGGATGAGAGGGACAGTAGGGTGGATGAGAGGGACAGTAGGGTGGATGCTGAGGGACAGTAGGGTGGATGAGAAGGACAGTAGGGTGGATGCTGAGGGACAGTAGGGTGGATGAGAGGGACAGTAGGGTGGATGAGAGGGACAGTAGGGTGGATGAGAGGGACAGTAGGGTGGATGCTGAGGGACAGTAGGGTGGATGAGAAGGACAGTAGGGTGGATGCTGAGGGACAGTAGGGTGGATGAGAGGGACAGTAGGGTGGATGCTGAGGGACAGTAGGGTGGATGAGAAGGACAGTAGGGTGGATGCTGAGGGACAGTAGGGTGGATGCTGTGGGACAGTAGGGTGGATGCTGAGGGACAGTAGGGTGGATGAGAGGGACAGTAGGGTGGATGAGAGGGACAGTAGGGTGGATGAGAAGGACAGTAGGGTGGATGCTGAGGGACAGCAGGGTGGATGAGAGGGACAGCAGGGTGGATGAAAAGGACAGTAGGGTGGATGAGAGGGACAGTAGGGTGGATGAGAGGGACAGTAGGGTGGATGCTGAGGGACAGTAGGGTGGATGAGAGGGACAGTAGGGTGGATGAGAGGGACAGTAGGGTGGATGCTGAGGGACAGTAGGGTGGATGAGAAGGACAGTAGGGTGGATGCTGAGGGACAGTAGGGTGGATGCTGAGGGACAGTAGGGTGGATGAGAGGGACAGTAGGGTGGATGAGAAGGACAGTAGGGTGGATGCTGAGGGACAGTAGGGTGGATGCTGTGGGACAGTAGGGTGGATGCTGAGGGACAGTAGGGTGGATGAGAGGGACAGTAGGGTGGATGAGAGGGACAGTAGGGTGGATGAGAAGGACAGTAGGGTGGATGCTGAGGGACAGCAGGGTGGATGAGAGGGACAGCAGGGTGGATGAAAAGGACAGTAGGGTGGATGAGAGGGACAGTAGGGTGGATGAGAGGGACAGTAGGGTGGATGCTGAGGGACAGCAGGGTGGATGAGAGGGACAGCAGGGTGGATGAAAAGGACTATAGGGTGGATGAGAGGGACAGTAGGGTGGATGAGAGGGACAGTAGGGTGGATGCTGAGGGACAGCAGGGTGGATGAAATGGACAGTAGGGTGGATGCTGAGATGAGTGATAAAATAAATACTACGTGTTTAGTTTAAAATATATTCTGGTGCTCTATGTTACAGTCCATTTTGAAATAAAAATGTGAATTTGAAGTAGGCTAAAATATAAAAATTAGATGATAGAAATAGAAGATGTTTGATAATGTTACATGTTTTGAATTTCAGGTAGTACAGATCTTGTCTTTAGATCATTCTCATACAAGTGTTTGCGATGGGTTGTTACAAAGTATCCACTGGTTAATTTTCATGTTGATATTATTGTGTATATTGTGTTCTATAAACCTTGAATGTTTATGGACAATGTTAATTTGATGTATTGGATTTATCAAGAATTTTGATGTAACCTTTATTCCCATTCATCAGACATTTCGACAGTTTAAATACAGCATTTGTGAAATATTAATTACTGTATTGGTCTACATATTTCTTTATAATCCTTTTATGTAGCCTAGATCTACATTTTCTTTTGTGGAACAGTTTGAACAACAAGTGAAAGGCTTTTTGTGGGTTTTATATTTAATGGTAAAACCAAAGTTATTTTTCAAGTTACTTTTCAAAGTGAATAACATTGTAATGTCACAAGTGATAATTGTTACAAAATTACAAAATGTATTTTCTGTAATTTCCTGTGTGGATGATTAATTTACCATCTTTGGTCAAAAGAGCAAACTCCTCAGACGGTGTAGAAATGGACTATCAGATGTATTGTTTCTATCCATTCATTCCAGTGTTCTGGTGAGGATTTGTAATTATGGACGTCTGGTTTACAAAGCTACCAAATGTCATAAATGATATGCATAAAAATATCTAAAATAGGAATGAAGTAGCCTCAGTAGGCAGAGATCACTGGCCGCTTGGCAATTAAATTCAGTTAATGTAGTCTATGCTGATACTGGAGTCAATATAGATTGTATCTAATGTTTTGATTTTATCATTTTTAAAGATTAAGTGACATATCTTTACTATTAGTCCCTAAACAAATGTGTCTTTGTGTCTCTGACTCTGCCCCTCCAATATTTGACTGACTATTTAACCCTTGGTAACAGGCCCTGTATTTCTTCCAAATCCACTATACAGTGGGGAGAACAAGTATTTGATACACTGCCGATTTTGCAGGTTTTCCTACTTACAAAGCATGTAGAGGTCTGTAATGTAAATCATAGGTACACTTCAACTGTGAGAGGCGGAATCTAAAACAGAAATCCAGAAAATCACATATATGATTTTTAAATAATTAATTTGGATTTTATTGCATGACATAAGTATTTGATCACCTACTAACTAGCAAAGAATTCCGGCTCTCACAGACCTGTTAATTTTTTTCTTTAAAAAGCCCTCCTGTTCTCCACTCATTACCTTTATTAACTGCACCTGTTTGAACTCATTACCTGTATAAAAGACATCTGTCCACAAACTCAATCAAACAGACTCCAACCTCTCCACAATGGCCAAGACCAGAGAGTTGTGTAAGGACATCAGGGATAAAATTGAAGACCTGCACAAGGCTGGGATGGGCTACAGGACAATATGCAAGCAGCTTGGTGAGAAGGCAACAACTGTTGGCGCGAATGGAAAATGGAAGAAGTTCAAGATGACGGTTAATCTCCCTCGGTCTGGGGCTCCATGCAAGATCTCACCTCGTGGGGCATTAATGATCATGAGGAAGGTGAGGGATCAGCCCAGAACTAGACGGCAGGACCTGGTCAATGACCTGAAGAAAGCTGGGAGCACAGTCTCAAAAACCATTAGTAACACTACGCCGTCATGGATTAAAATCCTATCATAGATAATAATTTCATACAGTCCCCCTCTGCTTTCACGACAGAGTCAGCAGATAATGACTCCAAGCGTGAAAGCAGAACCATTGCAGGACGGACATGAAAAGAAAACCGATAGTTGTGATGAATCTAACATTCATTCAGTAAAAAGTCGCAAACTGGATATCCCAAAAAAACAAATGAAAATGCTAAAAACATCCACAAAGAAAATAAAAAAAACTATTGTGCCACACGGTCGCTCGTGTGAAGGAATTTAAACCCATAAAACCCATAAACAAAAGTTGTCTCCCCCAACCAAAAGTCCCACATTAGCATATCAAAATGTGCATTTCCACAGGCAATGGCCAAACTAAGTTGAGACCACACAAACATCATGAGTCAATTAACCTCCTAAAGTCTAGGGAACTTTCTCAACTTAGATGTGTCTGTGTTATTCAAAATAGTGGCGGTCAGCCAAAATCGCTACTTTCATGCATATGTCATGCAACGACTTTAAGATTGTTCTAGCAATTAAAAATGTTGGATGACTTTAGGTCTCCATAGTTAGCTTTCACTTAACATGTTATTAACCCAAAACTGGACATACTTGTTGGGGAAATTACCACAGGTGAGAACTGGCAGAACACTCGAATGTAATAAACTACTTTGATTTGATGGGGAAAGGTTGAGAAGGGGCAACCCAGGGGGTCTGTCCCCCTTCCTGGAGCCAAGGAAAGTTTCCACACAAAAACGTGACATGGTCTTCAGACTGTCTGTAGTAAGAGACGCCATGCGCCATATTTAGCCGATACCCCACGTTAACTGAAAGTTCAGAGTTTTTGCTCCACCCATCTAATATCGTTGCTGTTTGTAAAAAATGCGTATCATATAAACACAGCAACAGCAGGGGGGAAAACTCTCAAGAAAGGCCAAGTTAACAGAGAAGAGATGCATGAAGTCACTAAAATCAAGGAACAATCAGGGAGTGATCCCCAGGATACTCCAACCTAGATCTCTAAATACAGTCACATCAATCGACCCCATTTGTCAGTTTACCAGGTTAGAATTTAAACCCCAGTAACGAGCATCAGGCGTAGGTCTGAAAACACAAGTAATATCCCAGTTATCCCAGTTATTAATTAACCAAACCCAATTCAACATTAAAAATCTAATTTTACCGGCCTCCGCTATTCAGGGAATAAACGGGCCATGGCCATTTTACCCTCTGTTGCAGGCTATGACTATATTGGCTGCAAATCCAGTCTTCATGGAAAACAGTGTGTTATCTTAATGTTAAAGACTATCGCTATGTTCTGCATCCTACTCCATACAAGGAGAGAGAAACACACTATTTTAACCCCTCATAACGAAACCACAAGATCATATGTTACCAAATTAGAGAAGCATCATTGTACCAATTTCACATATATCCCTCTAATTACATTTAGGATATTATTCTCATATACAATCCTCAGTTATCAGGCGAATACCTCCACGTGTGCCAGCCACCAGAACAACACTAGAAGGCAAATTTCAATTTTGTGGATTCGGCACTAAGGCAAAAGCCGAAAAGGTGGGCCTCGCCAAAGAGTCACATTAACGACGCAATGAGTGCGTTCACCCACGTGTATGCAAAACAAAGCAAAACCTTGCGATTTCAAAACTTCCAAGTTAACAACAACATTGGTAAACAAGATCAAATATTCCACCAAGGAATACACAATGCAGCCAATCGGATCCCTCGTGCACAGGGAATACCAATTGTGGCCTGAGTCCCGGGCATTTGTCAATATCCGGCCACCAGCGGTGTGGGCTACGTCGATGCTAGCGAAACATTCTCCACCGATGCAATGTTGCCGGGCGGGATGGGACCACGCAAATCTCCAAAGATTCCCAGCGATCGGCCGGGTGGAAAACACCGCGGGAGGGTTGGGGCAGTCAGAGGGACGATCCATCCAACCTGATCCAGGGGAACTACAATACAGAGATCAATAAACCCCACACAAACTTTCCCAAAGCTTCCATCAGTCAACACTTTCTACACACCGTAGCCTACGCCTTCAAAACAATCTTATATTATACCTTCTGCAACTTCCATACGAATTTCTAGGCGCAGCCAGGGGCCGGAGGGTGTCAGGTTTGGGGACCACACGATTTCGTCTCTGCTCTTTGCGGATGATGTTGTCGTGTTGGCCCCTTCAAGCCAGGACCTTCAGCATGCACTTGGACGGTTTGCAGCCGAGTGTGAAGCGGTGGGGATGAAAATCAGTACCTCCAAATCCGAGGCCATGGTCCTCAGTCGGAAAAGGGTGGCTTGCCCACTTCAGGTTGGTGGAGAGTGCCTGCCTCAAGTGGAGGAGTTTAAGTATCTAGGGGTCCTGTTCACGAGTGAGGGAAGGATGGAACGGGAGATTGACAGACGGATCGGTGCAGCTTCTGCAGTAATGCGGTCGATGTATCGGTCTGTCGTGGTGAAGAAAGAGCTGAGCCGCAAGGCGAAGCTCTCGATTTACCGGTCAATCTACGTTCCTACTCTCACCTATGGTCATGAGCTTTGGGTCATGACCGAAAGGACAAGATCCCGGATACAGGCGGCCGAAATGAGCTTTCTCCGCAGGGTGGCTGGGCGATCCCTTAGAGATAGGGTGAGAAGCTCGGTCACCCGGGAGGAGCTCAGAGTAGAGCCGCTGCTCCTCCACATCGAGAGGGGTCAGCTGAGGTGGCTTGGGCATCTGTTTCGGATGCCTCCGGAACGCCTTCCTGGGAAGGTGTTCCGGTCCCGTCCCACCGGGAAGAGACCCCGGGGAAGACCTAGGACACGCTGGAGGGACTATGTCTCCCGGCTGGCCTGGGAACGCCTCGGTGTCCCCCCGGAAGAGCTGGAGGAAGTGTCTGGGGAGAGGGAAGTCTGGGCATCCCTGCTTAGACTGCTGCCCCCGCGACCCGGCCCCGGATTAAGCGGAAGATGATGCGATGCGATGCGACTTCCATACGACACATCGGCCATATTCCTCCAATCTGCCCGGTAGGCCGTGCATCTGTCACCGAACGAAAACACCATTTACCGGAAAACCTAATAACACACAAAGAAACACCAAACACCATAGTTTATGCAATTTTGGCCGGTCCACAGCAAATACGTCAACAATTTACCAACACACCAACCCATCAATAAACCCAGCAAACCTGAGCGTAGCAAAAACGCCGGATCCAGAGCGAACACCATGGGTCACCCCGGTACCTTGATTAACGTGCCCAGCATGCGTTAATGTTGTGGAAATGTCTTTATACAATGTATTCTCACTGAGTAAAGGACTGAGTCCCACTGTTTAGATAGGTAGAGGAATGTGGGGGATCTGGTATATACCAAGGGGGAATCATTGACTGGTATCAGCTGATGAAATGGTTACTCTTTATCTCCTTATCTGTATAACTCATCAGGGCATCTATTGTCTGTTCGGGTTCGGTTAGAACCCTTAGAGTTGAAGAAGGTATTTAGGGCAGGAAGGAGAGCTGTCCTTTGTGTGATGTTTAGGTTATAATGAAACAAAGGGAATGTGTTTGATTGACATGAGACAGATGGCAGCATCTATGTGATATATACGGTTGAATGAGCTATCTTTATTTAGAGACTATTCACTGTTACTTTGTAACCTGCATATTCTCTCCTTGCAAGTTATTAAAGCCGTTTATTGCGCAATTGATTTCTCCTGTCTTATCTACCATTTTCATAGAACTGTTTTGCACTTTAGAAATTGCCATCACAGTTAATTAGCTCGTCAGCCCTTTCACGAAATATACCTTACACTGGTGTGTTATACAGTGGTCCAACCACAATACTGTTAACAGTTTTCTATAAGGTCCAACCTTATACTGCAGATTTTCAAGCGCATTGTGCCCTTACCTCCTGAGTTCAAAATGTAAGCCCGGGTACCTGCACTGATGAATCCCAAAAATAATTTAAGCTGGGTGCCCAAAATCTCACCCTTTTTGCAGCCAGTCCACAAGCGGGGGAGGATTAGGACTCCGCCAGGATTTGATTACGAGACACCAGGATAAGTAACCAAGTACAAGCTCCCAAAGTGTGATGGCAATTTCATCGATCAGAACTCTTAAAGGCGGAAGTACAGAAACAAAATTATCTTGGCATAATGAAGTTATTTTTGCAAATAGAGAGATGCGTCAAACACTTACAAACATAATCATCCGAGGAGTCTCTAACTTAATACATGAACAGTTCGTATTTATAGAGGAAAAAGGGGTGTGGTAAGTTGTTGCCCATCTGTCTCGTGTCACATAGGTTTTACCTAATGGGAGGGCTGTCCCCCCCACCTTATCCTTCCTTTCATAATGTTTACTGTTGTGTTCACCTAAACAAGCCAATTGTTCCTACTTCCCCCCAAGGACCACATTCCTAAGGAACAAAAGGACTGACACCCTTCTTGGTCTAGGCAGGAGAACATGGTCAAAGTACCTAATAATCCTCTGATATTTTACAGACAAGTGTGTCACAATCAAAGTAAAGATTTACATACCAGCCAATAGAAAGACAGACATTTCCCAAATGTACCTTAGTTCAAATTTCCATAACAACTGACAGTGACAAAACATTCTACTTACATTGGCCAGATATTTGATTTAAGTAAGGATACCAAATTTAATTTAGGGAAGGATGGTAAGTAATTACATTGTGATATGGTTTAACTTTAACAAGAGTGTCTTGAACACAAGTGTCACTTAGCACCCATTGGTGGCTAAGTGAAGTATAGAAGATACAAGTAAAATTGTCCTTACATCTCATCTCATATGTGAAAACAATTAATATAATTCAGTTTTGGCCTACATCTCTGAAATTGAATTGAAATTGTTAATAATTAACTCATTATTAATTATTTAAGATCTACTCCATAAAACACCTAGGTTGAAGGGCTACCTGTATGAATTAAATGATCAAATACCTGAACATGACTGCAGTGAATTGACATCCTATTCACATAACCTCCTCATGTTCTCACAGGGGCTCTAATGGGGATATGAGTACAGTCAATCACACCAGTCACCCTGGGATTCCTATGGTGTTCTGTATACAGCCCAGACCCAGCCTATGCATATTAACACTAGAACCGCCAAATGACTACGCCAATTGGTGTTTGAGTTTGTAATTAAAATAAAACTGCCATTTTGAAAGCTACACCCTCCTCCTTCCATGACTTTTCATAAATAGGCGTATATTACCATGTTTCGTTGCGGGAATTCTAAACTGACAGAAAACTATTTAGAGAAGATTTACAATTTTTTTACCCTGTTTTCTGACTTAATCCGCTAACAGGCCACACCACTTAGCGTTGGTACCCATATGGTACCCAGGCACTAATCACCCCTCGCTGAATGCATGACATCAATGGATGAATGTTTGATATTCCCAGATTAATGAAAACTAAATTAGTCCATTATTGAAACTTAATACAAATGATATACGCTTCTTATCACATGGGTTACCATTTTTCAATAGGAGATTCAGCTTAGTGTGTAGTCTAATTCAGTGTCTCCCAACCTTTTTCAGTTACTGTACCCCCAAAATGTTTTTGCACTGCTTTCAGTACCCCTGAAGTACCCCCTCATGTTAATTTCACTAGTAAGTCTATAGTGTCATGAGTGTTTTCAAGTACCCCCTGTGGAGAGGCCAAGTACCCCCAGGGGTCCTAGTACTCCTTGTTGGGAACCACTGGTCTAATTCATCAAATGTAAATCGACAATGTAAATCTACATTATTTTAGAAGGGAAAGAGAAACTAAATCGCACACCCATCGTATCATCTCTCTTTGAATTTTCCCTGATTATTTTATTGAAGCCAAATGTATTAGGCTAAATAATTATTCACAAAACGAAATTCCAACGAAATCTCCTCTTTATCTACTAACTCCTCTTGGTTTTTCGATAACATATTCATGTCACCTAAGTCAATAATCTAGGTGAGTAGAGCTATGCATCAGTGTTGACATCAACCTGATAGCCCCACAACAACCCTGGGAGAGACTAGCAAAGACATGTCGTTCACAGCCTATTCATTACAGACCTCGTCTTTTTCTAATAACTCCTCTCAGATTTGCAATTACTTATTGATGTCACCTATAGAAAAATATCATATGCCAGTAATCTATGAGACTAGAGCTATGCATTGGAATTGAAATCACTTTGGACCTTGTCTTTTTCTATGTATTCTTTTTTTTTTTATTATCATGAGACCTTCAATACAAACACATTCCCTGTATTTTTCAAATTAATTTAAAACAGACAAATTCTGTAATTCGTGATTTTATTTTTTTTTTATATAGTTTGATGACAACCCAGTAGATGAACTGATTGTGAGGTTCTCACGTCGGCTCCTCCCCGTCACGATCCTCACCTGCCACCGTTACGCTCTCTCTTCCCGACACGCAGGAACGCACCCAGCAATCCAGATCCCAATCACCAGAATACTGAACACCTGTGCCCTGTTGGCCTCCCTATTTAGCCTGTTCTCTGCCTCCACTCAGTAGTGAGGTATTGTTTGTAGTGGACCTGCCAAGCCTTTGTATCATTGCCTTTGCCTGTTGTTCTCTCCCTTCCCGTGCCTGTCCTCTCTCGTTATCCAGAATCCTGCGTCCTGACCTGCCTGCCTGCTCCTTGGATTCTCCTGCCGCCTAACCCTGCCTGTACTGTTGCCATCGCGGACTGATCACCCGGTATTCCGACCTGTCTGCCTGTCCCTGGATTCTCCTACCGACAGTTGAGTTTCTGCAATTGGAACCACACGACCCTGGTCTCGGTTTTCATTACACTGATGCTCTGGCTGGATGGTGATGCTGTGGAGGAGAATGTCCATGCTAATAGGGACGATTCATATGCTAATGAACCCAAACGGCGTTTGGCTCTGGCGGGTATAGGGGGGAAAAAAGGCCTGGCGGTTCTAGTGTTAAAAATAGACCAAGTATTTTTGTGAATTACTTGCAATGGCATAAAAAGCATATTTGATCTTTAGAACGCATAAATAGCCAGGGAAAACAACAAATGCATCCAGCAGTTTAGTGAGAGCAAGTACCACCTTACAAACTGCATGACAAACAGTATTCTTGCTCAGATGTTCAGCATCACCAATGGAGTACATGAAATGTCCACTGGCAAAATATCACAAAACAAGGCACACTTGTCTGTTCAACAGTGAGGGTATTTCTCGGGGTATAAAAGGTGGCGCTGTATAGTTTACATAATTAAAATGAACATACACCACACACTCTGTTTGTCTTACCACATCTATGACATTTATGAGAAAAGCAAGGGAAATTGGATACTGTTGAAGTCTAACACTTCCCCGAGTTGGTTTGTTGGAAAGGAGAATAACACACCAGGAGTCAGGTCAATTACCGTACCGCATATTCCGTTTATTACAGAAGCTTTTGGAGACAAGTGTCGCCGAACAATGTCTAAGGATCAACAGTCAAAACAGCATTTTATACTTCAACTACGCCCAAAAGATAGAGTCGTTAAATTCACAAAGCAAGTGTGCTATTGGTCCAGTTCCAGTTCTATTCCTTATAAGGATAAATGCAAGTATCCCCTTGCCTCCCTTCTGGTTTCTGTCTTGTCTGTCCGACTATGTGTGTGTGTCTCTAACCTGTGTCCTGTTTCTCAAAAGACAGACATACTAAATCTTTCTCTCCCCGGCAACCGCTTGAACAGGGTTTCCTATTCTCCTACTTGCTCCTTCAGTTTCAGCTCATCTACAAACATTTAATATTTTGTTTCATTGGTTACAACAGCTTATAACAGTTCACTAACTTATACAATCAATACATCTACATTGGTTACAACAGCTTACAACAGTTCACTAACTCATACAATCACTACATCTACAATACTGGTTGTATAAAATGTAACTATTTGTAATTGTTTGACACAGGTGTTTCATGCTGTAATCGCTTAATCGCAACTCTGTAATTGACAACCTGATGAAGGTGTAAGCCGAAGCGCATAGTTTTTTCTGATGATCTAGCCAACACATTAAAGGCTTTTAAAGTTTAAATCCACATGAGTGTCTGGAATTAAATGTTTTATAAACCAGTATACATATTTCCTTGCTTGTTGTACAACTGCTGCTTTGTTTGACCTCTTGTACAGTGAATGGAGTGTCACAGATTAGACTGATGTGGTTATTAATAAAACAGATAATATGAGCTGTTTAATATGGGGTCTATTATGGGATCTTATTTCTTTCACCTTCCTAGTTCTCTCATGTTCTTTCACATTAATTCACATCTGATTATTACAGATTGTGGGACATCCAAACATGTTTCAAAGGGAAACCCTAAAAAATGGAAAACACTAACAAATGTGTTTGAGTTTATCAGCCTGTGTATGTTTAGCAAAATGAATGAGATCAAATGTCTGTTAGCTCCACCTCCTGATGACACAACTGAAAACAGAAGTAAGGTTTCTTTACATGGTTCATTTTGATACGACTGAGCAGCATATTCTTATTTTATCTTTAAACTGGAATAGACTTTTCAGAATGACAATTCAAAGATGAAAACAGGGAGTGACCACATGGAGTAAGTCATCACTTTTCTTTTGAAGGACTGCTACTTTAGTTAGTCAGTCTGTTTTCAAAGGGAAAGTAAACCAGTTTGTCTGTCATCAGTAAAATGTAGTTGAAGAGTGAAGTCAAAACAGGAGTTCAGTCCATATTTGTTGGTGATGTGTCTTTGTTCAATGGTAATGTGTAATTATATTCCGTTTGTGTCTGAACCAGATATTGTGTGTCTCTGTAGTCTTTACAGTTTAAGTCTTGATGCAGGAAGTGTATTTCCATGATGTGTTTACAGGTTTAAGCAGAGAGAGTAAAGGACTGGACTAAGCCTCTAAAATGAGTCTCTCTGGGTAGAGAGAAAAGGGCACTGCCTCATGAATGAGTCTCTCTGGGTAGAGAGAAAAGGGCACTGCCTCATAAATGAGTCTCTCTGGGTAGAGAGAAAAGGGCACTGCCTCATAAATGAGTCTCTCTAGGGAGAGGGAGGAGAAGGGCACTGCCTCATAAATGAGTCTCTGTGTGGAGAGAGGTGAAGAGGGCCCTGCCTCTAATATGAGCTTGTAAACAAAAAACAAAGCTAAGAGGTCAGATTATAATTTAGGAATGTATGTTATAATAATAATGTTTTGATACTGACACTATAACAATCATTTTATGATATGATATATACACTAAAACAATATTGTGATGATATAATATTAACACTGTAATAATTAATTGTATGATATCCCTAAGTGAAACAGAGTCTTGTTCTTTACCCTGGGATAATTATTCAAAATAGTTCAGTGGGTCATTAATCCCCTCTATTAATGCCCAATATGGATTATTTACCCACTGAACATTTAACACAGCAGGAAGACATTAACACTATAATGCAATGTTGTATTTCCCATCTGAGGTCAGAGTTGACAAGTGAAGTAATATTTGTGTTGTATGTTGTCCTTTTCTTCTACGGTTGAAATCCTTTGGCCAGTTCATTGGTTGTCCGGGTTAAATAATCATGAATAATGCATTAAATAAATGGCCTAGTAAATTAAGTACCATTCTAAGAATGTATGTTTCCCATTATAGTAGGAGAGAGATGTAATGTTGGTCTCTGATGTGTTGAAGCCTAATCTATCAGGAGAGACCAGCCTCCTCTGTACCCAGCTGTGTGTCCATGGAGAGTGACTGGTCTATGGGACGACCTACGAAGTTCAAAGAGAGAATCTTTTCAACTGAACACAGGTAAGAACTTGTGGGTCATGATCAGTAAGTACGCAACAATATCTCTTAATTGGATCCCCATTAGTTGATAACAATATTGTTTACATGTTATGTCATTTAGTAGAAACTCTCATCATATATTCCAGAAGACATTACAACTTATTTCTGAATTAATTCATTTGGATATTTGATCCATTGTTCAAAGTTTTCAAGACAGATAACATTACTAACCTACATTAACTAATTAGGTGTAATGACCTTAGTAACAAGGGCCTTTGGTGTGTGTTTTTTTACAGTAGTGGCATAAATTACCAGAGGACGTCTGCTGGGAATGATTTAAGATTATTTCTTCTATTATATTTAGTCACGTGGGTGCTGTTCACACAAGTATTTGTATTATTTCACCCGTAGTACAGAAAACACACATTTCTAAGCACATCCGACATTAACTGTGTGCAACAAACCAGATCAAATATCAGCGTGCTACATAGAAAGACGTGTTTCACATTGAAATACATGATGTTCATACAATTTAAATGTACTGTGTTGTGGAAATTTCTTTATACATTGTATAAAGGACTGAGTCCCACTGTTGAGATAGGTATAGGAATGTGTGGGATCTGGTATTTGCATAGGGGACATCTATTGTCTGTCCAGATGGAGATCAATGGGTTTTAGGACAAGATAGGAGAAGATATACAACAGGGGGAGTAAGGTCAGTTTGCCCCTTTGGGTAAACACTACAGTAAACATTATGGCAGGAAGGATAAGGTGGGGGAAGATAGCATTTGACTTGTGTGATAGAACAAAGGTAATGTGTTGGATTGACAGAGACAGATGGCAGCATCTTACCACACCCCTTTTCCTATGTAATAAATACTGTCGAAATGATGTTTTTATTTAGAAACTATCCACTGTTACCATGTAACCTGTATACTTTCTCCTTGCAAGCAAGATTAAAACCGTTTATTGCGCAATTGATTTCTCCTGTCTTACCTACCATTTTCATAGAATTACTTGGATTTTAGAAATTGCCATCACAACTGTCAGAATAGGTGTCGTAGTGGTATGTGTAGAATGAAGGAATCAAACGCAGGGAGGCGGTTAGCTTAATATTTTTTTAAATAGCATGCAGAAAATCAAACGCACATGCGCAAAAACAAGCGTGCAAAGCTTCTTGTTCAACACCAGACATAGAACAATAACTCACAAAGACGCCCAGAAACACAGGAACTAATATAGGCAACCTAATGAGGGAATGGACACCAGGTGTGTGCAATAACAAGACAGGACAGTGCCGTGGGAGGAGGAGCGGCGTGGCTAGAAGGCCGGCGATGACGCACGCCGAATACCACGTCAGGGGGGGATGGCGCGTGTCTTCCACGCGCGTCCTCGTTACAGTACCCCCCCCTCGATGCGCGGCTCCGGCAGCGCGCCCCCGCCGGCCCCGACACGGAGGACGCTGCGCAGGACGATCAGGGCGCCGACGATGGAAGTCGGCGAAGAGCTCCAGATCAAGAACATCCACCGCCGGCACCCAGCAACGCTCCTCCAGGCCGTACCCCTCCCACTCCACCAGGTACTGCAGGCCCCTCCCCCGGCGCCTCGAGTCGAGGATGGAACGGACAGAGTACGCCGGGCCCCCCTCGATGTCCAGAGGGGGCGGAGGGACCTCCTGCACCTCAGACTGTTGGAGGGGACCAGCCACCACCAGCCTGAGGAGAGAAACATGAAACGAGGTGTTAATCCTGTAATCGGGGGAAGTTGTAATTTATAAGTTACCTCATTCACTCTCCCTAGGACTTTGAACGGCCCCACAAACTGCGGCCCCAGCTTCAAACTGCGGCCCACAGTGTAGACCGGGGCGTCGCTACGCCGGCGGTCAGCAACAGACTTCTGGCGTTCCCTGGCGCGCCGGATGTGTCGATGGGCCACGGACCAGGTGTCCTCGGCGAGCCGGAACCAGTCGTCCACCGCCGGAGCCCCGGTCTCGGGCTGGCTCTGCCACGGTGCCAAGACACTGAGGAGGCCCAGGATCGCTGCACAACGCTCGCTGAATGTCCGCGTCCACGTCCCACACAACCGGCGCCACAATGCACGAGGCAGGGCAGAATCTGTGTTTCATCTACCCGCCTTACACCCGCGTTGCACAACTGTCTGCCTTGGCGTTTTTTGTACCTGAACTTCCCGGGAAGGTATTCCGGGCCCGTCCCACTGGGAGGAGACCCCGGGGAAGACCTAGGACACGCTGGAGGGACTATGTCTCCCGGAAGAGCTGGAGGAAGTGTCTGGGGAGAGGGAAGTCTGGGCATCTCTGCTTAGACTGCTGCCCAAGCGACCCGGCCCCGGATAAGCGGAAGATGATGACGATGAACGTGTCAACGCCTCGACCCAACTGATTCACAACACCTGTACTGGACGCTTGTGGTGGTGCTGGATTTGATTGTATAGGCAAATGTGTCAATGATGATGATAAAGAGGCTGTAAGTCTGAATCAATTGAATGGAAAGTGTGATGGCAATTTCTGAAGTCCAAACAATTTACGAAAATGGTAGGTAAGACAGAGGAAAACTCAAATGCACAATAAACAGTTTATTCTTGCAAGGAGGGAATACACAGGTTACAAAGTAACAATGAATAATCTCTAAATTAACACAGGACAACCGTCAGTATTTAAGGGAGGCAAAGGGGTGTGGTAAGATGCAGATGCTACCCATCTGTCTTAAGTCAATACGACTCAGTCCCTTTGTTCTATCACATATCACAAGGCACCTGTTGTCCATCCCCCCACCTGGGTAACCTTCTCAACCCTTGAGGAGGACTTAAAGTATCTGGACAAACTACAAAATAGACACTAATGGAAAATGGGTCTGTACAGATAGATTTACGATTAACCCTGTTACCAATTAAGAATGCCCCCTAGGACAAATACCAGATCCCCTCTCCCACATTCCTCTACTTAACTAAACAATGGGACTCTCCTTTAATCAGTAAGAATGCATCAGGTTTCAGAAATTTCCATGACAGAAGACACAAGTTAAAATATATTTAATTGTGCACAAAAAGCACAAGTTAAAAACTGCTAAGTTCAAATGATGTAATTCATGGCACTGCTTGGTTAAAAAGATGGTAATTGATTTCTGAAGGTAAAATACACTAGGATCTGTAGATGGGGAAAGCCATTGCTTTGACCTTTAGCTTTACTTTTAGGAAAAAGGGGTTAAAAAGATAAATAGGATGAAGGAAGGCGATTTGTGTTTAAAATGCTGTCTAACTTACCTTTATAAGATTTTGGGGAGAATGCACTTGAAATTGTATTATGCCGTATTTGTTTCCATTTGTTTCTTGTTTCAAATACCAATTGTGATTTGATTGCCTGTTTTGATTGCTAATGCCTGGTTCTGACTGTGTGGGAACGCGTGGCTCACGCTCGTTCCCTACGACATCGGACTAGACTAAGCTACATCGTGTCCATGTTTTATTTTCAATTTTCCCCTTTTCATGTAAGAACGAAGTTTATAATCTGTTTGATTATTGTATATATGTTTAATACTGTAAGAAACACGCGGTGAGTAAAGTATTAGTTACTGTGATCATTTCAGCATGTGAATTTAGCTGACTAAACAGGAAAGCATTGTTCTACTGTAGCCTGCATGCTAGCTGTGCCATGTGAAGCTAAGTGAAAACGAGGTACCATTGTAACATCGCGGTTGTGTTTGTATTTCATACTGTATGTATAAAATATTGCTATTGCTGTAGTCTAAAGAAATGTAGTGTTGACTCACAGTACTGAACGTGCAGAACCAAACAATTTGTGCTTTTGCTACAATTGATGTAAAATTGTAAAAGGGTTCTGGATTAATGATAAAGGAATACCAGCAGTATTTGGCGAGGTGCAGTTTAATATTTTTTGTTTCAGAAATTGTTTTGTAAAAGGTACTATTTCAAGTTAATTCATGAAAACTGTTTGAGATACTGAAAGGGAGATTATTGTAAGTATAGAAAATATAAGGTTTGTTACATTTTGTAACTCTGCCATTATGATGTTCATGGAAAAAAAAAATTACAACATCGGACTTGACTAAGCTACATCGTGTCCGTGTTTTACTTTCTATTTTCCCCTTTACAGGGCCGTAACATCAACGCCTCTACCCAACTGATTCACAACACCTGTACTGGACGCTTGTGGTGGTGCTGGATTTGATTGTATAGGCAACATGTGAGAAGCCGGAGATTGAAAGTTATGTTCAGCCTGTACGTTAGGAGACTAGAGCTATGCTTCGGCGTAGAAGTCGATTTGATAGCCACACTAAAACCCACAGGAGAGACCTGCAAAGACGTGCAGTTCACATTCACTTTGGACCTATTCACTTTGGACCTCGTCTTTTTCTATGTATTCTATTTTTTGTTGGTTTTTGAAGTATGAGACCTTCAATATAAACACAAATTCCTGTATTTTTCATATTCATTTACCATTTAAAACAAACAAATTCTCTAATTCATTATTTTTTGTGAAAGAGAATTTGTGAAAGAGAAATGCTTCAAAGTCCTAAAAATAAACAAAATATATTTAATTCAACATACATGCTTTTAAAATGTTTACTTTAAGTAGGGATATAATGGTATGCAAAATCCATTTAGCTAGCTTGCGTTCGCTACAGGGGTTGTCATAAACGATGACCCAATTGGGGCCTCAAGATGTCTCTTGCGTCGGCCATATTTATAACAGTAGTAGAGTACTTCAGTTGCTAAGCAAAATAAATCTCCACAGAATATTATTCAACAGATAAAAACACAGTTAAAAATTATCTTCATTCGAATTACAACACATATGTCACAAACAGGGTGGTGTAGTGCAGTGTTGCATGGACAAGGAACCAGGTGCAGGCAGGGGTAGTCGGTGTTGATACTTATAAGAAATAAACAAAACACCGAGCACAAAACACACAAAGCAAAGGGCTGACTAAAGCAGCAAAAACGACGATATGAAATGACACAAGTACTTACAATAACGGCAACACACACGACATCCAAACATGACAAGAACAATGAGCCACAATGTGGGGAGCAGAGGGGAAACATATATACACATACAAACGATTCAAATTGGGACCTGGTGTGAAGGATTGAAAACATGTGACAGTCCGGGATGTGTTCGTGAGAATATGGGAACTTGTGGAAATATGGCACGGTGGCGCTGCTGCTCACCGCACCATGACAGTACCCCCCCCCAAAGGCCCGGGAGAGCCGACGGAGGGTCGGTAGCCGGCGGAGGGTCAGAGGCCGGGAGAGCCGACGGAGGGTCTGTAGCCGGCGGAGGGTCAGAGGCCGGGAGAGCCGACGGAGGGTCGGTAGCCGGAAGAGCCGACGGAGGGTCGGTAGCCGGAAGAGCCGACGGAGGGTCGGTAGCCGGAAGAGCCGACGGAGGGTCGGTAGCCGGAAGAGCCGACGGAGGGTCGGTAGCCGGAAGAGCCGACGGAGGGTCGGGACAGGAGAGGGCGGTGGCAGCCAAACCCCGGCAAGCTCAGGCGGTGCAGGCCACTCCTCCTCGGCCTCAGGCGGTGCAGGCCACTCCTCCTCGGCCTCAGGCGGTGCAGGCCACTCCTCCTCGGCCTCAGGCGGTGCAGGCCACTCCTCCTCGGCCTCAGGCGGTGCAGGCCACTCCTCCTCGGCCTCAGGCGGTGCAGGCCACTCCTCCTCGGCCTCAGGCGGTGCAGGCCACTCCTCCTCGGCCTCAGGCGGTGCAGGCCACTCCTCCTCGGCCTCAGGCGGTGCAGGCCACTCCTCCTCGGCCTCAGGCGGTGCAGGCCACTCCTCCTCGGCCTCAGGCGGTGCAGGCTGCTGCCACTGGCAGGAAGGAGGCGCTGGCTGCTGCTCCAATGCAGCAGGGGGCGCTGACTGCCGCTGCTGGCAGGTAGGAGGCACTGGCTGCTGCTCCAAAGCAGCAGGGGGCGCTGACTGCCGCTGCTGGCAGGTAGGAGGTGCTGGCTGCTGCTCCAAAGCAGCAGTGGGCAATCGGCGCCGTGGCGCAGGGACAGGGGCGGCGGAAGGCTGCGGAGCAGGAAGCGGTGTGCGCCTAATTGCCAGCCTACAGCCTGGCCAGCCTGCACGGGGTCGAGGAGGCACCGGACATAGAGGGGGCGTCATCGGGACTTCCCCCGGGCACCCTCTCAGCCCCCCCCTAAAATTTTCCTGGGGGGACCTCGGACCGAGCGTTGGGCACCTCGCCCTCTTCTTCCTCCGGCCTCGCCTATGTCCTGTCCTTCCTGCCTCCTGCATGTCCTGCAGGAGACCCTTCACCAGCTCCCCTTGCTCTTTGGTGAGGGGCTTGACCACTCCATACTGGTCCATACCCCACAGCGGCACCCCGAACCCATCTTGGGGCAACCCCCAGCACTGCTCCCCAAGGGGATCCTCCTCCACTCTCTCATAGACCGCTTCATCGTCATCTGAGGAGAGGGAGTCAGACCCCCAATCGCCCCTCCAGGTATATACCCTCTCTGGAGGGACTGCCTGCTGGTTCCAGGTTTGGTGGCTCATTCTGTCACAAACAGGGTGGTGTAGTGCAGTGTTGCATGGACAAGGAACCAGGTGCAGGCAGGGGTAGTCGGTGTTGATACTTATATTATAAGAAATAAACAAAACACCGAGCACAAAACACACAAAGCAAAGAGCTGACTAAAGCAGCAAAAACGACGATATGAAATGACACAAGTACTTACAATAACGGCAACACACACGACATCCAAACATGACAAGAACAATGAGCCACAATGTGGGGAGCAGAGGGGAAACATATATACACATACAAACGATTCAAATTGGGACCTGGTGTGAAGGATTGAAAACATGTGACAGTCCGGGATGTGTTCGTGAGAATATGGGAACTTGTGGAAATATGGCACGGTGGCGCTGCTGCTCACCGCACCATGACAACATACCATTATACACATACCATTATATCCCTACTTAGAGTAAAATCTTATATAACATTTTAACTTTAATAGGTTAACAAGTATGTAAAAATATATGGCTTACCTTTTATTCTTGTTTGAAAGTTCCTTTTTTGCTGATTAGCACGGCGCAATCCTTTTGTCGGAATGACTTGTGAAATGGATTCTTTCTCAACACAATCCAGCATTTAAATCAGACTACTTCTACGACATACTGAATGGGTACTTTAGGTGCTGATAATTAAAAATGCCCTGTTTTTCCTGCTGGTCCGTCCTATACTATTAATTTCTAAACTACTTGTTTTTCTCTTGAGTAAAAAGACCATAAACCAGGGTGTCTGGTATTGAGAGTGTGGGACAAGGGGGGGTCAATTCCTTTTAATGTAATGTGTTAAATAATCTTAAATTCAAATAGGCCCATCATTTTACATTCTCACTCTGCCTAAATAAATGATGAATTTGATAGATCATTTGAGAAATGTTTATCAAGTTTTTTATATTGGTATAAAAATGTTGGCCTGTTTTGAAATATTGTTGTGGATGGGAATATTCACGATAAAATCTACGTTAAAAGTGCTAAAAGACAGGCAGCCTATTATTGTTATTTTCCTTTGCTGTCCTTGTCATTTGGACGCAACTCCAATAACTCACAACATTTTACCGTTAACATCAATAAGTACTGCAAAAGTTGTTTCATACAAAGCTAATTCCTTAATTAGGGTTTCAGCAGTTCACTTCGTTCTGAATCGTTATTATTATTATTAGGGTGCAATTATTATTCCTCGTGCAATTAAGTGTTTTTTGTGATATGAGCCTGCACCTTCAATACAGAGAGAACATTAACAAACGTGACAATCTCATCCCTAATCATTGAGATGATACCATGGTGCTGAATCACCTGTTCTGCTGCTGTGAGGAACCTGCGCAATTTCCCTTGTGCCATGTAGTCGTGCACCAACCCAAACGCATATCTGCTATCTGTATACACAGATAACGGTTCAGGGTGAGTCCTGAGGACTTCTAGCAGCGCTATGAGTTCTGCCTCTTGTGCGGACATGGAAGGAGTTAACTTGTCACATACAGTAGAAGCAGGACACCTCACCGTGCAGCCTGTGTGAAACTGACCATCCTCCCAGTAGCGTGAACCATCTATGTATGCCCAGGTCATGTTCCGGAATCTCTTGATCCAGAACTGTCCCCAAGGCTTCTGGTTCTGTTTCACAGGTGTGTGGATGGCCCTCTCCCCCACCAAGTAGGTGAGGTAGGATCCTGTCATTGACAGTGGTTACATCTCTAGCCTGTACATCTGCCAACCATCTAGCTAAACGTTGATCAGACACTCCTTGGATTCTGCCCTGCAACAACATTTGAACCAGTGTGAACAACCACAGGTTGTAATCTGACTAAGGGTTCTGTTGTTGTTAACATCCAGTGCAAAGCCAGAAAGTGTTGTGTACACAGGTTAAATCCCTGTTCCACTGGAGGTTTCTTCCTGCTGTAGTAAGATATAGGCCGTAGCTTACCTCCATGCTCCTGGGCTATAGGCCGTAGCTTACCTCCATTCTCCTGGGCTATAGGCTGTAGCTTACCTCCATTCTCCTGGGCTATAGGCTGTAGCTTACCTCCATGCTCCTGGGCTATAAGCTGTAGCTTACCTCCATGCTCCTGGGCTATCGGCTGTAGCTTACCTCCATGCTCCTGGGCTATAGGCCGTAGCTTACCTCCATGCTCCTGGGCTAAGACGCCATTCATCAGAGTGTTGTCCACTGTGTCAACCTGAACATGGAAACACTTTGATAGGTCGGGGAGGCCAAGGGTCGGTGATGAACTCGGAGATCTCGCCTTGGTCCCCAGTTTTGCCAGAAACGCCACTGTATGTCTGTCCTCGGTCAAGAAATGGTGGTTCTGCGTTAGTGTACAACCTAGGTTTTGGACCTCCTAAC
Source organism: Esox lucius (assembly GCF_011004845.1). NCBI lineage: Eukaryota > Metazoa > Chordata > Actinopteri > Esociformes > Esocidae > Esox > Esox lucius. Next base: position 11,648,826 of record NC_047579.1, read on the forward strand.
AATCAATCAGAGCCTTTGTCCTGTTCACCTTGAAGCCTGCATCACCCATTGTCTGCAATAACTTATCAACCAGCTGTAGATGGTTTTCATATGAGTTGTCTGTGTGGAAGATGTTTGCGATTTATACATGTAAAAACTTCTGATATAGCAGTTGATTATTTCAAGTTTAATTACGTGGATCCTGTGATGGTAATTCCATGTATCGACACTCGGAGTAAGGGACACAGAGACAAAGTTCTCTTTGTACATTCAAACAGGTTTATTAACTATTATGCACATATGAGAGACGCGTCAACCGCTTACACACACATAATCGTCTGAGGAGTCTCTAACTCCATACATGAACAATCCGCATTTATTACATAGAAAAAGGGGTGTGGTAAGATGCTGCCATCGGTCTTGTCACAAGAGTTTACCCAAAGGGCGGGCTGTCCCCCCACCTCATCCTTCTCAACTCCTGAGGAGACACAATGTCTGGATAGTCAACAGAGACACTAAAGGGTTATACAGATTTACGAGTACCCCTCTAATCCACCCGTGCCGGTCAAGGATGTCTCCTATTCAAACACCAGACCCCTCTCTGCATCTTTAACTAGTAACTCATTCATACATGTATAGGACGACAAAGAATACATCCTTCTTCTAGGCAGGAGGACATGGCCCAAATACCTAATAATCCTCTGATATTATACAGACATGTGTGTCACAATCAAAGTACAGATTTACATATCAGCCACTGGAAAGACAGACATTTCTCAAACGCACCTTAGTTCAAAATATCCATAACAATCCACAGGAACAATTGCTTTCACAAGACAGAGTGCAAGTACAGAGACCAACAGAGTAGTGTCATAACCATTGTGCTGATTACACATTATTGCTTCCAGCTCTTTATACTCCATCTTGTCAGCTGTCAGAATATTATCTCTAATGCTATGAGATACATACAAAACAAGTCATCATACTTATAGGAAAACAGGATAGAACCCTATACTTCCATGGCAACCATAGTTCTAGGTCATAGTTACCAGACCTCCTGATCTGAGCTACCCCTAATGTCCTACACAAAAGGAAGGATACAGAGGAGACACAGGCAACTTTACCTTGGCGCCAACTGAACAGGGTCGTTGATAAGATAGATTTGAGGCCTGGCACCTTGGTTGTGGCCCTAATCACTTCTAAGAACAAGGCATGCTGACCTAGTTCTTCTTCTGTATGTGGCAACCATGAACAGTCTAAAGCAATTTCAGGTCTAATCTAAAACAGTTCATTTATTTAAAAGAACCAGAGAACCAGTTAAATTATTCATAAAAAATTCTCTTCACGCTTAGACTCCCTTCATCTTCTCACAATATATCCAGGTCCAGGTTTAGGATACACTTTGTGTGTTGTGGTTTTTAACAGTGAGTTAAAGGGATTTAAGAGCCCACAAGTTTCTATTACAGAGCTACAATAGTCAATGTTGGATTATGTATAGTACCATTTATTAACTTGCAATTTGAAAAAAGTTGTTAGTCCCGAAATTGGAAGCACAAAACTGTGTGTGAGTTTTGTAAAACTCTGGAAGTGTAGATGTAATGTCATGTTTTGTCCACAGAGACCAACAGGAGAGATCAGAGTCAGAGATTCTCAGTGGTCAATCTGTCCAGAGTCATCAAACAGACCTGTCCTCTATATTCAGTGTATGTGGTCCTGTTATGTACATTTGTTTCTGTATACCTCAAGTAAAGTTAACCTGTCAATCTTTCATGCATTTGTTAATATTGTTCTGATATTTAATTAACTTTATTTCAGTCTAATTTGAACTTTTTCACTCTCTTTCAGTTACTTGAACAGAATATCATGATGTTTGTGAAGAAAGAGTTAAAGAGGTTTAAGACAATGCTGAGTTCAGATCTCCCTGAAGGATTTAAGAGTCAGAGGGAGGATGAGGAAGGTGTGGACCTTGAAGATGAGAAGCAGGAGAGCAGTGCCAAAGATGGGGCTCTGAAGATCACACTGCATGTCCTGAGGAACATGAACCAGAAGGATCTTGCTGACACACTGGAGAAAAGTAAGAGTTGTCTGACTTTACTGTTGAATGTTCCAAATGATATTATAGTGACCTTGAGACAACGTATAACAACCTCTTCTGTGTTGAAGAACTTAACATAGAAGAAAGAAAGACGAGAGACAGACACATATCTTACATTTGATGTACATGATATATTGACACAATTTATGAAATAACATGTTGCGCAATATCAAAATTAAAATGACTTTGCACTAGATTTGAGATTTAATCAATAAACTAAATCTCAAATGATGTATGAACTGCCAAGAAATACAATAGGCACCTTTACAAAGGCTGAAACACCAGACTATTCTAGTGAAAAGCGTTCAGATTCCCTTTGCGGAAGCAAAGTTAGTTTGCAGTCTGTGTCCATGCGATCATTAGTTTTTTAGTGTTGATTAAAAACCTGTCAGGGATAAGGCAAAAAAACTCAATTTCCACCTAAAATAATGTACCCAAATCTAAATGCTTGTAGCTCATGACCTGAATATAGTAGAAAAAAATGTTTGGTACCATTTGAAAGGAGACACTCTGTAGGAATTATAAATTAATGCAGGAAAGTATAACACAATAGGTTTGGCAGAAGATAAAACAAACCATAAACATGTTTGAGTTGCTGTGGGGAAGGGCAAACATGGATTTGTAACCTGGAGGAACTTCCCACTTGATCTTCTATATGTCAGCAGGATATGGGTAAAGTTTCATGGCCATTTGATATTAAATTCAGTTATCTACTTACTCATTTGTAAAGCAAGCCCAAAGTGTCCTTTCCAGATTGGCCACTTTGTGCCAAATTGCACACTTTGTGCCAAATTGGACACATTATGAATTTTCAAGTTCATACATACACAAAACATACAACACTGCAAAAGTGATTAATTTAAGGGTTACACACTCCCAGGAATGTTACACATGATGGAAAATGTGCTTTCCTTCATAAAGGTACTGACAGGAGGCGCCACAAGGAGGCGGATCCAATGATCTAACATGTGGTGTTTGCATCATATGTGGTGATCTAACATCATAATTGGTGTTTGCATCATATGTGGTGATCTAACATCATAATTGGTGTTTGCTTCATATGTGGTGATCTAACATCATAATTGGTGTTTGCATCAAGTTGCTTGACTCACATTCCATGATTTCTTCCAAAAAAATATAGTCCAAATTGATCTCCTATGTTGCTTTTCCACTTAGGAGTAGCCATTTATAGTAGCCAAGTATAGTTTTTTGAGCAGTGACAGCTATGCGTCTTGGGCAATAGTCAAGTTTGGTTGAAGATTTGTGGGGGTGGTGCACATGGCTGGTGTGTCTTGCCATAAAGTGTGGCTCGTGTGCTCTCAACCTAGGGAGTTTCAAATCCATTGGTCGTCATTTGAGGGAGCTACATGCTACCAAAGACATGCGCTCACGCGTAACCGGTGCCAGACTGCATGTCTTTGCTTACATGGTGCGAAGCATATAGGCAACGCAGAAGGATAAACTATGTCTGGTTAAATGCTAGAGACTCTGTTCTTTTCAGGAATACCAATTATTGCCGTGTTAAAACATAGTAAGGTTTGAATATCATGAATAGTTTTGCTCTGAGTTGGATTTTGTTGTACAACACTGTGGAGAACATGAATCGTGTTGGATTATAAAAACCGGATTTATCAAACAAAACGATGCTTGGCTAAATCTCTGGGACCATCAAGATAAGAAATCAGAAGAAGACGGCTCATTGTAAGTACAGAATTTACCATCAGACACCAAACTAGCGACCCTGGTGCCATTTTTGTGGATGTTGACTATACTCAAACATTTGCATAGGAGTTAGTCTCCGTAATAGCTATTTTAAATTGTGTACTGCAGTTAGATTAATGAGATTCTAAGCTTTCTGCACATATATAATATGCCTATAACAAAAAATAAATGAATTACAATTTGCACACTTTGTGGCATAAACGTTAGGTGTCCCGGCGCCGGGACGGTTGCAGCTTAGTGGAGGCAACTATTAAGTACTGTGTCTAAAAAGCCAATACCTGTGATTGGCCCTGTTTGAGAGTTGACAGGTATTCCTCTACTGTAGAGACTTTATTTAGGGGCATATCCTAAGAAAAACTTTAGATTACATTGAAGTGCCAGAAAACCTGGTACACCAGTCTAATACTTGGTAGGTCTCCCATGGGAGCACCTTTATCCATGAGGGAACGTTGCACAGTCTTAATGCTGATGTTTGTTGAGGGCCCAGCATTGAATGCAGATGTTATTTGAGACAGTGTTGCAGGTCTATCGCATGAAACAATTCTTGCTAGTTGACGCTGGTCACGTTCTCCCACAGTCTTTTTATGGCCATACTGCTGTTGTCAGTTAGATGTTTGGCCAGAATTCTTGTATTCACAGTACACCCTTTAAATGGTAGTGTGTGAAAATCCAAACTTCTCCTGTACCCCTGAAATGCTATGACCCATCTCACAAGCTCCACCTATTAATCCGTGTTGAAAATAGCTTAAAGATGATTCTACATTGTTGCTATGTATTTTGAATGGGCTCGTCTGAACCAGTTTTTTCTGGCACTTCAGTGTAGATTCAACTTCATTGTCATTGAACAGTACAACAAGTACAGTACAACAAAATGCAATTATCATCTAACCAGAAGTGTCACATTTGCCAGCCCTGACTGTGGGAACCTGAGGCGTTCCCAGGCCAGTGTCGAAATATAATCTCTCCACCTAGTCCTGGGCCTACCCCGAGGTCTCCTCCCAGCTGGACGTGCCTGGAACACCTCCCTAGGGAGTCGTCCTGGGGGCATCCTTACCAAATGCCCGAACCACCTCAACGGGCAACTTTCGATGCAAAGGAGCAGCGGCTCTACTCCGAGTTCCTCACGGATGGCTGAGCTTCTCACCCTTTCCCTAAGGGAGAATCCAGCCACCCTTCTGAGAAAACCCATTTCAGCCGCTTGTACTCGTGATCTTGTTCTTTCGGTCATGACCCATCCTTCATGACCATAGGTGAGGGTAGGAAGGAAAATTGACCGGTATATCGAGAGCTTTACCTTCCGGCTCAGCTCTCTTTTCGTCACAACGGTGCAGTAAAGCGAATGCAATACCGCCCCCGCTGCTCCGATTCTCCGGCCAATCTCCCGCTCCATTGTCCCCTCACTCGCGAACAAGACCCTGAGATACTTGAACTCCTTTACTTGGGGTAAGGCCTCATTCCCTACCCGGAGGAGGCACTCCATCGGTTTCCTGCTGAGAACCATGGACTCAGATTTAGAGGTGCTAATCCTCATCCCAACCGCTTCGCACTCGGCTGTGAACCGATCCAGTCGGTATAATGTATGTATTAAGTGTAATATATGTATTAAGTATAATATATGTATTAAGTATAATATATGTATTAAGTATAATATAAGTGTAAAGTATAACATAAGTGTTAAGTATAATATATGTCTTAAGTATAATATAAGTGTTAAGTATAATATAAGTATTAAGTATAATATAAGTATTTAGTATAGTGTATGTACAAGTGGGATGTATAAATTAATGCAAATGCAAGTACAAATGACAGTTCTGAACCCCAATTTGCCGTGTGTGTCTGGTACTGTAAAAGGTTGTACAGGGTTGTCAGGTCTTCTGTTCCACCAGTACAACATGTCCTGTTCTGTAGACATGGTCTTTATTTATTCATGTTGTACCAGTCCAGTATGACTGTCTGTTGAAAAAAAACCTTGTGTTTAAATAAACCCTTTGTAGTTTTCATATGTTATGAATCTATTTTGATGGGTTTTCCCATAACCTTTGTGTTTTTACATATGTTTAAGAATATCTAAATTAATATCGATATTGCAATAATCATGATAAATATCACAGTATCACATTTTGTCAATATCATGCAACCCTACTTACAATACAGACATTTAAATGAACACTAATATTCTCTGTGTTATTTATTAATTGATAATTTATAGAAACATCATTAATATCATCTGGGTTATTTATTTCAGATGAGCTTCCTTTGATTTGCCAACATGATTTAAAATCTAACCTGAAGAAGAAGTATCATTGCTTATTTGAGGGTATCGCTAAACAAGGGAACCCAACACTTCTCAATAAGATCTACACAGAGCTCTACATCACAGAGGGTGGAAGTGGAGGAGTCAATAATGAACACGAGGTGAGACAGATTGAGACAACAACCAGGAAACAAACAAGACCAGAGACAGCAATCAAATGTAATGACATCTTCAAACCCACACCTGGACAAGACAAACCTATCAGAACTGTGCTGACAAAGGGAGTCGCTGGAATTGGAAAAACTGTTTCTGTGCAGAAGTTCATTCTGGACTGGGCTGAAGGAAAAGCAAATCAGGATGTCCAATTTGTATTTCCCCTCTCTTTTAGGGAGTTGAATTTAATGAAAGGGGATGAACTCAGTTTGATTCAACTCATCAATAATTTCTCAGTTGATACCAAAAAAGCAAGAATCTCTAACTACAACAAATACAAAGTTCTGTTAATCTTTGATGGTCTGGATGAGTGCCGACTGCCCCTTGACTTCCAGAACAACAAGAGCTGTTATGATGTCACAGAGTCAACCTTAGTGGATGTGCTGCTGACAAACCTCATCAAGGGAAATCTGCTTCCCTCTGCTCTCCTCTGGATAACTACCAGACCTGCAGCAGCCAATCAGATCCCTTCAGGGTGTGTTGACGTGGTGACAGAGGTGAGAGGGTTCAATGACCCACAGAAAGAGGAGTATTTCAGGAAGAGATTCAGTGATGAGGACCTAGCCAGCAGTATCATCTCCCACATAAAGACATCAAGGAGCCTCCACATCATGTGTCACATACCAGTCTTCTGTTGGATCGTTGCTACAATCCTTGAGCACATGTTGACTACAGATGATAAAGGAGAGCTGCCCAAGACCCTAACAGACATGTACTCACACTTCCTTGTGTTTCAGTCCACACACAGGAATGTAAAGTATGATGCGAAAAAAGTGACAGAACCACACTGGAATAAAAAGAGCATTCTGACCCTGGGAAAACTGGCTTTTCAACAGCTACAGAAAGGCAATCTGATTTTCTATGAAGAAGACCTGAAAGAGTGTGGCATTGATATCAATGAAGCATCAGTGTACTCAGGAGTCTGTACACAGATCTTTAAAGAGGAATGTGGGCTGAACCAGGAAAAAGTGTTCTGCTTTGTCCATCTGAGTATTCAGGAGTTTCTAGCTGCTGTCTATGTGTTTCTCTCATTCAAAAACAAAAATAAAATCAGAATGGGTCAAACACAATCAAACTCCTTAACAACTAAGTTCAGGAAAATACCTGAAATAGATTTTCACAAGACTGCTGTTGATGAAGCCTTACAAAGTAAGACTGGACACCTGGACCTTTTCCTCCGCTTCCTTCTGGGTCTCTCACTGGAGTCAAATCAGAAGCATTTACGAGGTCTACTGACAAAGACCAGAAGAAGCTCACAGAGCCATGAAGAAACAGTCAAATACATCAAAGAGAAGATCAGGGAGAATCCCTCTTCACAGAGGTGCATCAATCTGTTTCACTGTCTGAATGAACTGAATGACCATTCTCTAGTGGAGGAGATCCAAAGATACCTGAGTTCAGGAAGTCTCTCCAGAGAAGAACTGTCACCTGCACAGTGGTCAGCTCTGGTCTTTGTGTTACTGACTTCAGAAGAGGAGATTGATGTGTTTGACCTAAAGAAATACTCCACATCAGAAAAAGGTCTCCTGGGGTTGTTGCCAGTGATCAAAACCTGCAGAACTGCTCTGTAAGTACAGTCACACACACACAGAAACTCTTAAATCTACAGTATATTTATTGACCGACAACATTAATGATTTTATGTACAGGAAGTTACATTCTAGTGTCATACATTAGGGGTGTCACAATATACAGGTATTGACAATAATCGTGGTATTTTAAAAATGAAATATTGGTATCATGTTAATAATACACATATGATAATATCGTGTTCACTAGGCAAAACTATTTATTTTTCCAAAAACCCCTCTCGGTTTTTCGATATCTTATTCATGTCACTTATAAACGATGCATGTGCTTAAACAATGAGACAGGCCTTATGTACTGGCGTTGAAGTCAACTTGTTAGTACAGTTGCCATCCGTCCCGTACTGTACAGGATCGTCCCATATTGAAAAATAAAATGCACAGAATCAATACGGGACGCGATTTGTCCTGTATTTCCATGCACACCCTACTTTACTTTTTAACAAGCTTGGATTGAAACAAGAAATAATAAATCCAAAAAATGTTCATGAAACATAGTGAAGTATTACTTCAGAATGACAGTGCCGTTTTCCCTGATAAAGTTATCAGTTCTGTAAGCAGACGATGCAACCATCCACACACACGAGCTGTAACCAATATCCCACTGGGTGGAAAGTGAAGTCACTTTTATTCATATAAAACATTTAAAAACAACAGGATTTGACCCAAAGTGCTTTACAGTCAAGGCAGGTGGATTAACATCTCCCTCAAAACAGGCATACGTGCAGGCACTACAACATACGTTTTGGACGGTCTTTTTATTTCCATGGACAGTCACATTTGTCCTACTTATCAACATAGAATAGTAGCTAAAGAACGACGGACGGAAAGCAAATAATCTTTGCATGCATGACTTGCTGAGGCTATATACTAGCAAAATACACAGCTGTCATTCAAATGTGAATGCTTTAGTAACTGCAGTAGTTACACATTCTTTGTAGCATAGTGATCACATTACCTAAAGCACATCTTTGATCGCATTTGCAGATGAAGGCAAGAGAGAGAGCCTACATTCCCAACTGTAATAAGTGAAGTACAATATTGAGAAGCATCTTACCCAAACTATTTTCTGGGGGCAAATAATTCTTGCCGGGGGACAATGACCCACTTGCCGCCGGGTCTGTATACATGATTAAATAAATAATACATAAAAGGCCCACAATACATAATATAATACAATAGTACAATAGTACATATATCCTTGAACTGCCACCTTAACGTGGTGGAGGGGTTTGAGTACCCGAGTGACCCTAGGAGCTATGTTGTCTGGGGCTATATGCCCCTGGTAGGGTCTCCCAAGGCAAACAGGTCCTAGGCGACGGGTCAGACTAAGAGCGGTTCAAAACCCCCTTAATGATGAACAACATTATGAGTTCTGTGACGTCGCCCGGTATGGCGCAGCCGGGGCCCCACCCTGGAGCCAGGCCCGGGGTTGGGGCTTGTACGCGAGCGCCTGGTGGCCGGGCCTTCCCCCATGGGGCCCGGCCGGGCTCAGCCCGAAGGTACGACAAGGGGCCGCCTTCCCGTGGGCTCACCACCCACAGGAGGGACCGTAAGGGGCCGGTGCGGAGAGGATCTGGCGGCAGTCGAAGGCAGGGGCCTAGACAACCTGATCCCTGGACACAGAAACTAGCTCTAGGGACGTGGGAAGGTGTTCCGGTCCCGTCCCACCGGGAGGAGACCCCGGGGAAGACCTAGGACACGCTGGAGGGACTATGTCTCCCGGCTGGCCTGGGAACGCCTCGGTGTCCCCCCGGAAGAGCTGGAGGAAGTGTCTGGGGAGAGGGAAGTCTGGGCATCCCTGTGGAAGATGATGGATGGATGGATAGTACATATAATACATAGAGGGCAAGACTTAAGACAACTAAAATTATGTAAAATCTAATCAAAGTAATACAATAAGAAGTTAAGGGAAATTGAATAAAACCAATGACAGATTAAAACAGTAAGAGGATGTTAAAAATAAGCAAAGAGTGGGCTTGACAAAAACCAAGGGCCAACCTCAGACTGAACTTAAAGCAAGAGAAAAAAAGGTGGTTTTTGATTTAAAATTGTCAGTGGTGGAATGGGACTTAATGTGTGATGGGAGACTATTCCAGAACATGGGAGCAGCAACAGTTTACTAGGCTAACTCATACTTCCTGGAGGATGGGTTCTTGCTTCTTTCAAATATACCAAATATTCTATTTTGAAAGACCAAACATCTTGCCCATATACAATTTATTAAAACAAAAACATAGAAATATATGGTTATTAAATAAGCATTATTTAAACTTCATTTATCTCAACACTATTCACATGGAAAAAACAATGTTGTATTTTTCCAAAAACTCCTTTCAATTTTTCGATACTTTATTCATGTCACTTGTAGACAAACGATGCCAGTGCTTAAACAATGAGACCGAACCTTTGCACTGGCGTTGTTATCCACTCGTTAGCCCCACTAGAACCCCTGGGAGAGATCCGCAAAGACGCAACGTTTTTGTGATCTATTTACATGGAAAAAGGGACATTGTATTTTTCGAAAACTCGGTTATATGTCGTGGAGCCCCCTAGTGGTTTACCCTGGCCGCGTCCGCGGCCATACTGAAAACTCATTATGCAAGATGCGTCAGCCAATCAGGGCACGCCTGTCCCTATATATGACCTGTGAACCCAGAGAACGCCCTCCCTTTTTATTCTACAAGCGCTTGTTTAATGTATTCTTTAGCTCCGCGTCTCATCATGAAGAGGTTTTTCCCCCCATCGATCTTGTGTTTCCTGCCTGGGACCGGCCCACGCTCGTGAGGGTCTCACAGACCCCCCGGCTTGCTCCTCCTGTGCTGCCTTCTCCGTCTCTACACGTGCAGAGAGGGCAAACTTTTTAGAACAGGAGGTGGACATCTCCGCCGTCTTGAGTTCCGGTGACGACGACGACGAGATGTCTGTGGAGGACGCTCCTACTCGAGACCGGACCCCTCTGGCACAGGCAAACCCGCCCCCTTCGCACGTGGGTTGTGGTGGCGGTTCTCGCGCCTCTCCTTCTCTCCAGGGAGAGATGGAGGACGATCTCTCCTCCGCCCCTTCTCCACGTGGAGTTTGCGGGCATGATTGAGAGGGCAGCTCTTCGTATCCAGCTGCCTCTGCCTCCCCTGCCTGCGCCGAAGGAGCCTTCAGACATGTCCTTCAATTCCTGGGCCGAGCGTGTGAAACCGGTGGACTCCCCTGCACCTGAGGTCCGCGGTTTTAGAGTTTTCGCTGAGGGTTCCTGGTCCGCTCCAGCATCTGCCAGGGCACCTGTCAAGTCTTACTCCACCTTCACCAGGGTCCACGGTAGGCTGGCTCCCATCAGCTAGGCCACCCCTCCTTTGGAACCCGAGCTGGCTGCGCATTTCCTGCCCTCCTGGGGCTGGTCCGGTAAGAAGCCCCCCCTGCCATCCACCAAGGACCGCTATTCGGGGCAGCTGTGGAATAAGGTTTACGTTTTGGGATCACAGGCCCTGGCCGCGGCGAACAACGTTGTTCTCCTCGCGTCGGCAGCTTCCCATATTTTAGACCGTTCTCCTACTCCGTCGTCACGTGACGTTGAAGTGGTGGCGGCTAATCTAAAAGCTATCCTGCACCTTAACCAGGCCCAGACGGTCTGTGCAGGGCGCTCTGTGGCGTCTGCTGTGGTCGGACACCGTCATTTGTGGCTGTCTCTCTCCTCCCTGCGTGAGCCTGATCGCGCATCCCTCCTGAACGCACCGCTCTCACAGGAGGGTTTTTTCTGCGACGCTGTCCACACGGCCATAGCGCCTTTCAAGAAGACAGATGAAGGACGGAAGGAGTTATCTCGCCACCTTCCTCTTGCCAGCCGTTCTTCACGCTCGGCCCAACGTCACTCTTCTCATTGCCAGGGCTCTTCTGCCAAACGTCGCCAGCGCCGCCACGTCTCTGCCGCCGCTTCTGCCTCCGCTCATCCTCCTGCTGCCGCGGCTCCTGCTCCTCTTCCCGTGCGTCGCAGACAACCCGCTCCCAGACTCGACGTTCCATGGCCGTCTAAGCCCAGACCATCCTGACTAGGCGTGGAGCGGGCTGTGAGTAGCAACGTTGCCCTCACGGCCCCCGCCTCTTAATCCATTAACAGAGCACGGGCCAAGTCTGACAGCTTCGCAGACTCGGCCCGACAATCCCTTCGTTTTAATAAACAAGCCAAACGTTACTCAGGCATAAGTTGTGCTTTTGTGCAGACTTCGGCGGTGTCTGAGCCTGTGGCTAATAGAGACTCAGTGAACGCTCTCTCTGTCTCTATGCCGGCCCTGTTGGATATACGCAGTGGCGCAAATGAGCGGCTTATCCCTCATTCTCGCCCTGCAGCTGGTAGGCTTTCTAATGTGTTTGCTTGTGCATGTTCTATTCCTTTCCCTAGGCAGTGTAAGGATAAGAGCTCTGTTAGTTACGTTCAGGTTAGTGAGAGTTTTCGGGGGGTTAAAGGTATAACTACTCTCCCCTCTCTACTCGCCACCTCTAATAGACATAAACGCCGGCTAGCGGTTTCGGAGAGTCTCTTGTTCCGCTACCTGCCAGTCAGGAGCATGTTCGCTCTCAGATTTCTGCAGGATTGCGTTTACATTCACTCGCCGTCTGGCAAGCGTTTGCGTATGCAAATGGCGGTTCTCTCTCTCTCCCGCTGTTCGTGGGCTACCGAGCGTCCGGTGAGTTTACCTGTTGTTACAGACGTAACCGTGGTGGCTCCTCATCCCGCTTGCTATGAGGAGATCAAATGCCGGGCTACGCCGCCGGCTATCACTTGCTCTTTCTGATTATCTCAGCCCTGTCTGCTCTGCTCGGCATCTCCTTGACAATGCGTCCCCACTCAAGGGTGCTACGTCCGCGTATGCAAATGCCAGGCTCCTCTCTCACTCAGGTTCTTATGGGTGAGAGCGCAGCATCAGCTGTACAGCAGGATGGCTCAGTGATTAAGGTGGTTGGCTCTCCATTGGTAGACCAGGGTTCACCTCCTGAGGCAGTGCTGGGTTTTTCTCCTGTTTTTCTCATTCCTTTCTCTCCCTGCCCTCCTTGGGCTGTGTCTCTTCCTCTCGGGTCGAGCTCGGCGGCGGTAAGGGCAGAGAGGGAATTTGAACTTTTCCTCGCCAATGCCCCCCAACTCCTTGCTCTTCCTCTCTCAGAGCGTTATTGGGAGTTGCGTCAGCATTGTACCATGTCAGCCTGGCTCGATCAAACCATCAGGCTGGGTTATCTGGTCCAGTTTCGCGCGGCTCCACCCCCCTTCTTGGGGATAGTGGAGACGGTGATGTCATCACCCAACAGAGCGTCCTCTCTACTGTCAGAGGTAACGGAATTGTTGAGCAAAGGAGCGATCTCCGAGGTCCCGGAAGATCTCAGGAAGGACAGCTTTTACTTCCGTTACTTCCTGGTTCCCAAGAGGACGGGGGAGTGAGGCTGATCTTGGATTTGCGCAATCTGAATGCACACGTAGCCAAACAATAGTTCTGCCTGCTCACCACCAGTCGCCTGCTGGAGGCCTTTTTGCCGGGGGATTTCTGTTCGAGCATAGACCTCAAGGACGCTTACTTCCATGTCCCGATCGTTCGCAGGCACAGGAAGTTTTTCTGATTTGCCTTTCAGGGCAAGGCATATGAGTATACGAGGATTCCATTCGGTTAAGCCCCACGCACCTTCTCCAAATGTCTGGAGGCAGCGCTGGAGCCCCTACGCACAGAGGGCATCAGGATTCTGGCCTATCTGGACGACCTCCTGAATCTAGCGTCGTCCCTGGAATTGGCCAGAACGCACACTGTCCTAGTGGTGTCCTTTCTCACGCGACTGGGTCTCGCAGTTAATTGGAAGAAGAGCGCGCCGAGGCCAGCCCAGCAGGTTTCTTACCTGAGTTTGGTCATGGACACGCGTACGATGAGAGCACACATTTCGGACACGCAGGCTCTCGATCTGCTCTCTGCCCTCAACCTGTGCCGCCCGCCCTGCAGGCGCCCGGTTTGGGCCATCATGTCCCTGCTGGGAATGATGGCGGCAGCACACAGAGTAGTTCCCCTGGGCCTGCTGCACATGCGCAGCTTACAGACCTGGTTTGCTCACCAGCGGGTCGACCCGGTGCGTCATCGGAACCGGACTTTGTCTCTGCCAGCTCGCGAAGGGGGGGTCAGATCTCCTGCTCTCCACCGGTCAGCGACACAGCTTTGGCTGCTGGCTCACACCCATCTCCGTTTCCTGACTGCATCTCACATTCCTGGCCATCTGAATGTGGGCACGGACATGATGTCTTGGGGCGGCCTCCATCATGACGAATGGCGTCTCCACCCAGATATCGTGTCCCTTATCTGAAAGAGGTTTGGGGAAGCTCAGGTGGACCTGTTCGCGTCCAGACGGAACGTACACTGTCACCTGTGGTTCTCCCTGTCCCAGACGGATCGCCCCCCTCTGGGGGCAGATGCATTTGTGCACCACCCTTGGCCTCAGGGCCTCATGTACGCATTTCCTCCGCAGCGCAGCTTTGCGCGTCTGCTAGCCCGGATCAAAGCGGAAGGGCTTCGGGTTATTCTGGTGGCACCCAACCGCCCTGCGGCTATTTGGTATCCGGAGATGATCCAGTTGCTGGCGGACCGGCCGTGATCAGTTCCACCCAGGCGGGACGTACTGTCCCAAGCGGAGGGCTCGATTTTACACCCCTCGGTGGAAACACAGTATTAGCCACCCTCTCATTCGCCGTTTTCTTTCGGGGACGCGCCGTCTGCACCCGACGGCTAGACTGGGCGCACCTCAATGGGACCTTGCTAAGGTGCTGGGCGCTCTCTGCGAACCCCCGTTCATGCCCTTACAGCAGTGTTCTCTCAAGTTGCTTTCCCTTAAGATGGCCCTGCTCATCGTTCTGTGCTCTGCTAAGCGAGTGAGTGACCTCCGCGCGCTTTCTGTGCGCCCGGGGCGCCTGGCTATCAGAGAGGACTTGGGTCGCACTACGTTGAGACCAAACCCGTCCTTCGTACCTAAATTTATCACCAGTTCCTTTCGGTCAAAGACTATCGACTTACAGGCCTTCTTCCCTCCTCCGCACGTCCGTGAGGAGGATGAGAGTCTTCACTGTCTGTGCCCGGTGCGTGCTCTCACCCTTTACGTAGAGCGCACTAGGTCCATCAGATGACTCCCCAGCTGTTTGTTTGCTATTCGGATTCCCAGTTGGGTCGTCCGTTTCCAAACAGCGTCTTTCCCACTGGCTTTGTGACTGTATCACTTTGGCCTACAGGGCATCTGGTTCTGTTGTTCCGGAGGGTCTCCGTGCACACTCCACGCGGGGTGTTGCCGCCTCCTCTGCCCTTTTCCACGGGGTCAGAGTGGATGACATTTGCGCCGCGGCGTCGTGGTCGTCGCCTTCGGCGTTTGTGCGTTTCTATTTACTTGACGTGTCTCCGTCTTCTCTTGTTCATTCGGTCCTCGGGGCAGCTGCCCGAGATCTTTGAACTTGTTGAAGAATCACCACCTATGCCTTGATTCTACCTTCTCTGTTTCAGTGCTTACCTGATGGCTAGTTGGCTCAGGGGTATTGTCACTGTCTAGTAATATACTTGGTGTAGTTTAGCCTCATGTCTGGGGTGTTACTTATTATTATGCATTTTTTTTGTATCCTCTGGCCCCTCATCTCGTGATGTGTGGTGCATCGATATTTTCTGTTGTGCTTGTGTGGAACGGATACGTTTCCGCCTCGCTTGAGCGTCTTGGGGTTTTTGGGGTTATTGGGGTCAGTATTTACTGAACCCTGTGAGCTTACTGGTGTTCTGGCAGGGAGTACATTTTTGGCTCGCTCGCTCCGCCGTGAACCACTAGGAGCTAAAGCCCCTCTAGGGGGCGGAGCTCCATGACATATAACGTTAGTTACCTATTGTAACTCCGGTTATATGAGTGGAGCGGAGCCCCCTAGACCTGTTGCCCTGCCGTCCCATGAGTTATGCTGAATAATCTCGGGAGGGTGTTCTCTGGGCTCACAGGTCATATATAGGGGCAGGCGTGCCCTGATTGGCTGACGCATATTGCATAATGAGTTTTCAGTACGGGCCGCTGATGCAGCCAGGGTAAACCATTAGTAGCTAAAGCCCCTCTAGGGGGCTCCGCTCCACTCATATAACCATTTTTCCTATTCACTGGACGAAAATGCTTTGTATTTTTCCATAAACATCTCTTGGTGTTAGGCCATGTGGATCTTTTGTTTAGCAGTTCATCGCGTTGACTTTTCCCTGTCCATTAAGTGTAATTGTTCTTTTTGTACGCTTTAATTTTTTTATTTGTGGAGTTATGGTTACAGACTCTTTCCACCTCCACACACTTGTGATGGAAATTCCATGTATCGACACTCGGAGTAAGGGACACAGAGACAACGTTCTCTTTGTACATTCTAACCGTTTTATTAACTATTATGCACATATGCAACATCGCGTGGCAGTTGGGGACAGTGCCTCTGGGATGGCAGACCGGGGTTGTGGTCCCTCTTTTTAAGAAGGGGGACCGGAGGGTGTGTTCCAACTATAGGGGGATCACACTTCTCAGCCTCCCCGGGAAAGTCTATGCCAGGGTTCTGGAGAGGAGAATACGGCCGATAGTAGAACCTTGGATTCAGGAGGAACAGTGTGGTTTTCATCCAAGCCGTGGAACACTGGACCAGCTCTATACCCTCTACGGGGTGATGGAGGGTTCATGGGAGTTTGCCCAACCAATCCACATGTGTTTTGTGGATTTGGAGAAGGCGTTCGACTGTGTCCCTCGCGGCATCCTGTGGAGGGTGCTTCGGGAATATGGGGTGCTTTGCTAAGGGCTGTCAGGTCCCTGTACGACCGAAGCAGGAGCTTGGTCCGCATTGCCGGCAGTAAGTCAGACTTGTTCCCTGTGCATGTTGGACTCCGGCAGGGCTGCCCTTTGTCACCGGTTCTGTTTGTAATTTTTATGGACAGAATTTCTAGGCGCAGCCAGGGGCCGGAGGGTGTCAGGTTTGGGGACCACGCGATTTCGTCTCTGCTCTTTGCGGATGATGTTGTCGTGTTGGCCCCTTCAAGCCAGGACCTTCAGCATGCACTTGGACGGTTTGCAGCCAAGTGTGAAGCGGTGGGGATGAAAATCAGTACCTCCAAATCCGAGGCCATGGTCCTCAGTCGGAAAAGGGTGGCTTGCCCACTTCAGGTTGGTGGAGAGTGCCTGCCTCAAGTGGAGGAGTTTAAGTATCTAGGGGTCCTGTTCACGAGTGAGGGAAGGATGGAACGGGAGATTGACAGACGGATCGGTGCAGCTTCTGCAGTAATGCGGTCGATGTATCGGTCTGTCGTGGTGAAGAAAGAGCTGAGCCGCAAGGCGAAGCTCTCGATTTACTGGTCAATCTACGTTCCTACTCTCACCTATGGTCATGAGCTTTGGGTCATGACCGAAAGGACAAGATCCTGGATACAGGCGGCCGAAATGAGCTTTCTCCGCAGGGTGGCCGGGCGATCCCTTAGAGATAGGGTGAGAAGCTCGGTCACCCGGGAGGAGCTCAGAGTAGAGCAGATGCTCCTCCACATCGAGAGGGGTCAGCTGAGGTGGCTTGGGCATCTGTTTCGGATGTCTCCGGAACGCCTTCCTGGGAAGGTGTTCCGGTCCCGTCCCACCGGGAAGAGACCCCGGGGAAGACCTAGGACACGGTGGAGGGACTATGTCTCCCGGCTGGCCTGGGAACGCCTCGGTGTCCCCCCGGAAGAGCTGGAGGAAGAGTCTGGGGAGAGGGAAGTCTGGGCATCCCTGCTTAGACTGCTGCCCCCGCGACCCGGCCCCGGATAAGCGGAAGAAGATGATGATGATGATGATGCACATATGAGAGACGCGTCAACCTCTTACACACACATAATCGTCTGAGGAGTCTCTAACTCAAAACATGCACAATCCGTATTTATTACAGTGAAAAGGGGTGTGGTAAGATGCTGTCCTATGTCAATAAAACACATTCCTTTTGTTATGTTACTACCTAAGCTTCACACAAAGGACAAGCTCTCCTTCCCCCCATAGGTAACTTCTTCAATTCTAAGAGTTCTAACCGAACCCGAACAGACAATAGATGCCCTGATGAGTTAAACAGATGAGGAGATAAAGAGTAACCATTTCATCAGCTGATACCAGTCAATGATGCCCCCTTGGTAAATACCAGCTCCCCCACATTCCTCTACCTATCTAAACAATGGGACTCAAGTCCTTTAATCAGTAAGAATGCATTAGGCCTTAGAAACTTCCCCAACAAACCATCCTCTTGATACCATGCCAAACCTTGGTATCAATCCTTAAAAACGCTTCTAAGTCGACATCCGCGATATCACGGACAGTGCTCATTTGCATAAATATTTCAAAAAATAGATTCGCCATAATCATCCGATTCCAATGGTATATTATTTGTAGCCACTTTCCTGAAGCGTTCCGTGTATAATTGGGGTTGTCCGTGTATAATATGGGTTGTATAGTTGTATAGTTTTGGTTGCTATGAGAACTTTTCACCAGGCAACGACATTGCCAATGCATCTTAGAAAGGCTCATGTGTACTCTAGTATAAATATTACAAGCGTGTACATCACTATATATGATGTTTTGAACCATAATACATTGTTTGTATTATATATAAGATATAAAAATTAATATTTAGTCAAAATAGTATGGGGATGTTCTTGAGTTTTTGGGAAGAAGTTGGTAATTTTTCTGAGTTTATAAAATATATAAGTCCAAACGTAACTAGCGATCTAGTAACTAGCGATCTAGTGCGATCTGCTGGCCGTTTTGTGTCATTACACCTAAAAACCGTTAGATAGGTTTTTGATCTTTCATTTTATAGTGTTTCATTTCTAGGTTGAAGAACCAAATTTTCTGGGGGTGCCTATATTTTTTACCTTCTATTATATAATTATTTCATTATTTTCAACCCAATTACAGTGTAATTTGATAGTAAAGGCATGAAAGTATGAGGAAATACCATTGACACAAAATCTCTTAATGCTTTAAAAAAAAAATCTTGATGCTGAATGGCAGAAATGTTTTCCGAATTTTTTTTTTTTGCCATTCAAACAGATGAGTTTTATAAATAGTGACCCAGAAGTCTGTTTTTATGTGTTTTTATTGTAGCCAGAGGGGTTGCTATTAAAAGGATACATCATAATAGGTTGTATCTGTTACAGAAATGAATCTAGGACCCAAAATGTCCCAGTAGTGAAATCCGGCCGAAAGCCTCATAGGTTAAACAGTTCACTCATTAGGATGTAGACTGCAACAAAACAGACAAAGTTCTCTTGTCACATTCTGACAGTTTTATTAACTATTATGCAAATATGAGAGACGCCTCAACCGCTTACACACACATAATCGTCTGAGGAGTCTCTAACTCCATACATGAACAATCTGTATTTATTACATAGAAAGATGGGTGTGGTGAGATGCTGCCATCTGTCTTGTCACAAGAGTTTACCCAAAAGGCGGGCTGTCCCCCCACCTTATCCTTCTCAACTCCTGAGGAGACACAATGTCTGGATAGTCAACAGAGACACTAAAGGGTTATACAGATTTACGAGTACCCCTCTAATCCACCCGTGCCGGTCAAGGATGTCTCCTATTCAAACACCAGACCCCTCTCGGCATCTTTAACTTGTAACTCATTCATACATGTATAGGACGACAAAGAATACATCCTTCATCTAGGCAGGAGGACATGGCCCAAATACCTAATTCTTCTCTGATATTATACAGACGTGTGTCACAATCAAAGTATAGATTTACATTTCAGCCAATGGAAAGACAGACATTTCTCAAATGGACCTTTGTTCAAAATTTCCATAACACTCCATCCTCTTGACACCATGTCAAACCTTGGTATCAAACCTTAAACAGTTCACTCATTAGGACTTAGACTGCAACAAAACAGTACTCTTTAACAACATGACCCAGTCAATATTATTACCCTTAATGATTAGAGAACGGAACACATCTGAAATGTCTGGATCCTCATTTACATTCTTCTAGATCATTAACTTCGTATAAACTCCAAGATCACACGTTTTCATTATACAGAATCATAACATGGTACAACAAAACCTTTTTTTAATGTTAAAATCATAGGTCAAAGGAAATGATTTCAGGTGACATATTGACAGTATGGGATATGCAGCATCAACACGTGAGCGCGTAAACATATTACTGAATGCATCCTTCAATTTATCACGACTACAAAGTCCTCTCATGCCAATTAGATGTACTTCCAAAGTCATCACAAATGTTCTGCTCCTCCAAACGTCAGACAGTCAGTTATGAACCATTTCTTTGGCAGGCCAATGTAACAGAACGTAAAAGCCAGATGTATATTCCAAGGTGTTGTCCTTCATTCTAGCTGCTTTATCAGCCAGGCCAGGAGAATCTGTGTTCTCCCTTGTGAACGCCAAGATGATTAGTTTTAGCTAAAGGCTCTATAGCTAAAGGCCATGTAGAAAGTGACTGGTTACTAGCACCAGAAAATTCACCTTTTCCCTCAGTGACTTCAATTCCCTGTGTCTAACCTTTAAACACTGAAATCCACTTGTAGCGTGTCGTCGATCCCAGGTTCCTCTCTCAGCTACCTGGACAGCAGATGAGTGTACCCAGTATGGACACAATCAGCGTAATATGATGTTGTGCAGTAGATTTTTCCGACCTGCGTGAAGTTGGCCCCCCCACCAACGCAAAACGTCCTCAAACTATGCTCGTTCGTTTGTGCTCCGTTTGTGCTGTAAAAAGTTTGTATGTGCTGCTTCGGTTTTTTAGATGTTAACATAATATTTTTAGGTCATTCTTGAGGTCAACCAGCCCCCCCACATTCTCCAAATTCACCCAAAATTGTCTCATTCGTTTGTGCTTTGTTTGTGCTGATTTGTGTGGGTAAAAGTTTTGTTTGTGCTGCATTGGGTTTTAAAATATTCGACATTGAATTATAGACGATGACGTCATCAGCCCCCCCACATTCTCCAAATTCACCCAAAATAGTCTTGTTCGTTTGTGCTTCGTTTGTGCTGGTTTGTGCCGGTTTGTGCCGGTAAAAGTTTCGTTTGTGCTGCATTGGGTTTTAAAATATTCAACATTGAATTATAGACGATGATGTCACCAGCCCCCCCTCATGCTCCAAATTCACCCAAAATAGTCTCGTTCGTTTGTGCTACGTTTGTTTTGGTTTGTGCTGTAAAACGTTTTGTTTGTGCTTCTTCTGTATTTTAGATATTAAAATAATATTTGTAGGTCAATCTGAGGTCAACCAGCCCCCCCACATTCTCCAAATTCACCCAAAATAATCTTGATCGTTTGTGCTACTTTTGTGCTGGTTTGTGCCGGTAAAAGTTTCGTTTGTGCTGCGTTGGGTTTTAAAATATTCGACATTGAATTATAGACGATGACGTCACCAGCCCCCTCACATGCTCCAAATTCGCCCAAAATTGTCTCGTTCGTTTGTGCTTCATTTGTGCTGTTTGTGCCATTACAATTTCCATTTTTTTCTATGTGGGGTTTTAAAAAATCAGAAATTAAATCAAATTAATGTTAATATTTATTAGACCTATAGGCTACAAAATAGGCTGACTGAATAAAATAGATAAATCAATGGTCACAAGATCAAAAATAGTTATTGATAGCTCTGTATTTCTGTGTGAAGTAGGTCAGTAGCCTATAGCCTATGAGCATTTTATTTCGGTTTTGTCTATTCAATCTCTAAAATGTTAGATGCTAATAAAGATTATTTAATAGAACATCATGCAACTTCTTATCAGTGTTTTTTGTAGTCCTGTAGTGTTTAATAAAAACGTCATGTTGTTCGGATATTAGGTCTATGTCACTTTTTTTTTCTGCCACTCTCTCTGAGCAAAATGGATTTGTGCGCATGTGCCAACAATTTGTAGTTTACAGTTTTTTTCAATTGTTTACACGCAATTTTGAAAACAGAGTTCTTTTTGTCAAAATATAATCACAATTATCCAAACACCACAATCAATTAGCAAAATTCCTAGATTGTTTGCAAAATGACACACTTCAGTCAAAACATACACACTTCAGTCAAAACATATACACATATTTGTGAAAATGCTATTTGTTTTCATTTAACCAACACAGTCATCAATGATCATACACTATTGCAGCCAGTTTCACACTGCTGTGATAAATAAAAAACACATTTGTAAAAAAAAAAAAAAAAAAAGATTTTTGGCCAGACATTCTTACTGTATGTAAGAGATAATTCAGATGACAAAAAATAGTGAGAAACTCACAACATTATTCATGATTTGTTTTGAGATATAAGGAGAATGTAGACAAATACTGTAGGCCTACTATGACCTTACCAAGCACTGCACAACACTTGATGCTGCAGACTGAATATTTCAAGTATTTATTTCAATACTTACAGTATTTCTTACCATAATCAGTTACAGTAATCAACCAACAATGATATCAATTACTGTAAACAAATAAAATCCGTAGACAAATAAAAATTACTGCATGAATTACAGTACATACACTTTGACTCTGAAGAAAAGTAAAGTAAAAGTAAACAGAAATGAAAGAAAACTACTGTAAAAGCAACAAAAATACTGTAACTATCCGTATCAGGTATCGGGTACCTTCTTCTCCTCTACCTATGCCTCTTCCTCTACCTCCTTCTCCTCTTTCTCTACCGCCTTCATCTCCTCTTTGAGCTCCCCCTCTCATTCTCACTCTTCTTCTTCTTCTAACTCCTTCCATTTTTGTTGAAGACAGGTGAACTCACCTGCTGCCTTTTATAGCACACCTGAGTGCTGCGTTTTCAAATTAGCACATGTGTGCTTCCACACCTGGTAGATGTGTTTATCCAATTCGTTCATTAGTGTGGTAATTGGCAATCCGGTGCTTTGTAATTACAAGGAAGTAACCTCACGATCCTTATCTGTGTCTAAGGTGTGAAAATGTGTGTAGAGTTTTACAAATCACTGTGTGTAATGTTTTGCAAAAAGGGTGAAGCGGACATTGTGTGTAATGTTGTGCAAATCTGTGGAGGTGTTTTGCTCATTGGAGTAAAATTTTGCTAATTGTGTGGAAATTTTAATTTTAGTGTGTAAACAATTGTAAAAAACTGTAAATGTAACTTCAGCATTTTGGGCAAGAAAACAGTGTCACGGCTTCGTGGTTGAGAGGAGCAAGGAGGAACCGGAGAAGGCGTGATGGAAGGATTGTTTAATGTATCCCAGCGAAAGTAATCAGCATAAGCTTTAACAAAGCGCTGTACAGCTCTTACGTTAGCAAGAGACAATTACACACAAAGACAGGGGGAGCAGAGGGAACATATATACCGGGGGAAACAGCGATGATGAGGAACAGGTGCATAAACGAGACACATGGTGAAATGTATGATGAGACGGTGGCGTCAGAAAGCAGGTGACGTCGACCGCTGGGGCCCACCCGCTGCAGGGGGGGGTGAACCAGCAGAGGTCGCAGTTGTCACAGTACCCCCCCCCCCGACGCGCGGCCCTAGCCGCGCGACGACACCGGCCCTGGGGCCGACCCGGGGGGCGCGGAGCAGGGCGATCCGGCCGACGCTGGTGGAAGTCGCGGACAAGGACGGGAGCCAGGACGTCCTTCACCGGAACCCAGCTCCGCTCCTCCGGGCCGTACCCCTCCCGAGGTACTGGAGGCCCCCCGCCCGGCGCCTCGAGTCGATGATGGAGCGGACAGAGTACGCCGGGGCCCCCTCGATGTCGAGAGAGGGAGGGGGAACCTCCCGCACCTCACACCCCTGAAGGGGACCATCCACCACCGGCCTGAGGAGAGACACATGAAACGAGGAGTTAATACGGTAGTCGGGGGGAAGGCGTAACCGATATGTTACCTCGTTGACTCTCCTCAGGACTTTAAAGGGCCCCACAAACTGCGGGGCCAGCTTCCGGCAGGGCAGGCGGAGGGGCAGGTCCCTGGACGAGAGCCAGACTCGGTCGCCCGGCCGATACACCGGGGCCTCCCTGCGGTGGCGGTCCGCAGAGGTCTTTTGACGGCGGACAGCGAGCCGGAGGCGGGATTGTACTGCCTCCCATGTGCCCGCTGCCCGCCGGAACCAGTCGTCCACCGCAGGGGTACCGGTCTGGCTCGGCGTCCAGGGCGCCAGGACCGGCTGGTAGCCCAGTACGCACTGGAACGGCGTCACGCCCGTGGAGGAGTGGTGCAGAGAATTCAGCGCATATTCTGCCCACGGCAGAAACTCTGCCCACTCCCCCGGCCGGTCCTGGCAGTAGGACCGGAGGAACCTACCCACTTCTTGGTTTACCCGCTCCACCTGCCCGTTGGACTGGGGATGGTAGCCCGAGGTCAGGCTGACCGAGATCCCCAGGTGCTGCATGAAGGCCTTCCACACCCTGGACGTGAATTGGGGACCCCGGTCAGACACGATGTCCTCGGGCACCCCATAGTGCCGGAAGACGTGTGTAAACAGGGCCTCCGCGGTCTGTAGGGCAGTAGGAAGGCCGGGCAGAGGCAAGAGGCGGCAGGACTTCGAGAACCGATCCACAACGACCAGGATGGTGGTATGGCCCTGGGAAGGGGGAAGATCAGTCAAAAAATCAACGGATAGGTGGGACCATGGTCGTTGTGGAATGGGCAAGGGGTGCAACTTGCCCACAGGTAGGTGCCGGGGTGCCTTACTCTGGGCGCACACCGAGCAGGAAGAGACGTATACCCTCACGTCCTTGGCTAAAGTGGGCCACCAGTACTTACCGGCCAGGGCGCGCACCGTTGGCCCGATGCCAGGATGACCGGAGGAGGGAGATGTATGCGCCCAGTAGATGAGGCGGTCGCGGACAGACGCCGGCACATACGTACGGCCCTCAGGGCATGCGGGCGGAGAGGGCTCGTTGCGCTGCGCTCTAGCGATGTCCACGTCCAGCTCCCATACCACCGGTGCCACGATGCATGACTCCGGGAGCACGGGAGCCTCATCCACCAGCCTCTCCTCCGTGTCACGCTGGCGGGACAGCGCGTCAGCCCCGACGTTCTTACTCCCCGGCCTGTAGGTAAGAGTAAACACAAACCGGGTGAAAAACATAGCCCACCTTGCCTGGCGAGGGTTCAGCCTCCTCGCTGCCCGCATGTACTCCAGGTTCCGGTGGTCAGTCCAGACGAGGAAAGGGTGTTTAGCCCCCTCTAACCAGTGCCTCCACGCCGACAGAGCTCGAACCACGGCCAGCAGCTCACGATCACCTATGTCGTAGTTCCGCTCCGCCGCACTGAGCTTCTGGGAGAAGAAGGCACAGGGACGGAGCGTGTTACGACACCCCGTCCGTTGGGAGAGGATGGCACCGAGCCCACAATCGGACGCGTCCACCTCCACGATGAACTGGAGCGACGGGTCGGGATGGGCCAGGACCGCAGCGGTGGTGAAACGGTGTTTCAGTTCCACAAACGCCCGCTCCGCCTCCACGGTCCACCGCAACCGGGTCGCCCCCCCCTTCAGAAGGGAGGTGATCGGAGCCGCGACCTGGCTAAAGCCCCGGATAAACCTCCTGTAGTAATTAGAGAAGCCTAAGAAACGTTGCACGTCCTTAACCGTGGTTGGGGTCGGCCAATTACGCACGGCGTCAATGTGAGGCTCCTCCATAGCCACACCTGTGCTGGAAAAGCGATATCCCAGGAAGGACACAGACGACTGGAAAAACAGACACTTCTCGGCTTTCACGTACAGGTCATGCTCCAGCAGTCGAGCCAGCACCCTGCGCACTAACGAGACATGTTTGGCGCGGGTGGCAGTGAATATCAAGATGTCATCAATATACACTACCACGCCTTCGCACAACAAGTCCCGGAATACGTCGTTGACGAAGGACTGAAAGACTGAAGGAGCATTCATCAACCCGTACGGCATCACTAAATACTCGTAATGGCCGGACGTGGTACTAAAAGCAGTTTTCCACTCGTCTCCTTCCCGGATACGCACCAGGTTATAGGCACTCCTGAGGTCTAATTTAGTGAAAAAGCGGGCCCCGTGCATCCTCTCCACCTCCGCAGAGATCAAAGGGAGAGGGTAGCGGAACGGAATGGTGATCTTGTTCAGCGCCCGGTAATCGATGCACGGGCGCAAACCACCGTCCTTCTTTTTCACAAAAAAGAAACTCGAGGAGACCTGTGACTTGGAGGGCCTAATGTAGCCCTGTTCCAACGCTTCCGTAACGTAGGCGTTCATAGTCTCCGTTTCGGTGCGGGACAGTGGATACACGTGACCCTTCGGGAGTGCGGCTCCGTCAACGAGGTCTATCGCACAATCCCCCAGCCGGTGTGGTGGCAACACAGCAGCCTTGGCCTTGGAGAAAACCGTAGCCAAGTCCCTGTATTCAGGGGGAATGGGCACGGCGGGCGCACTGTCTGGACTCTCCACCGAGGTAGAGCCAACGGAAACACCCAAACACCTACCCTGGCACTTCCGCGACCACCCCGACAGACGTCGACTAGACCAGGAGATGACGGGGTCATGGAGGGACAACCAGGGGAAACCTAAAACGACTGGGAACGTGGGTGAGTCGATTACGTGAAATGATATGGTTTCACTGTGTCGGTTGTCGGTAACCAGGAGGAGGGGAACAGTGCAACTTGTGACCAGACCTGACCCTAGTGGCCGGCTGTCTAGAGCTCTCACGGGCAAGGGGGTGTCGAGGGCCTGGAGGGGTATGCGTGACCGCAGGGCAAAAGACCTATCCATGAAATTTCCGGCTGCGCCTGAGTCTACCAGCGCCTTACACCGGGAAAGCAGCGGAAATCCGGGGAACCTAACAGGGACAGTGCACATAGAGAGGGAAGAGGTTAGTGGCGAATGTGCATGTGCTACCTGGGGTGACGCGGAAGTGCCATGCCTGTCGCTTCTCGACTCAGGGAGGGAGGTGCGGTGTGGTGCAGTATTACGGCCTCGTTGCCCCCTGGAGGCACTCCGCACCTGTCCTCCCCGACGTCTGCCCGGCAGTGCAGCCGCCCCCAATTCCATGGGGACGGCGGTGTCGGGTTGGTAGGGTTGGTAGGGTGGAACGGACGGGCCTCTTCCGGGACGTCCTCGGGCAGCCAGCAGGTTGTCGAGACGGATGGACATGTCAACCAGCTGATCGAAGGAGAGGGACACGTCTCGACAAGCTAGCTCCCTCCGGACGTCCTCGCAAAGGCTACAACGGTAGTGGTCGATTTGAGCCCGTTCGTTCCACCCTGATCCCGCTGCCAGGGTCCGGAACTCCAGTGCGAACTCCTGCGCCGACCTCATCCCCTGCCGTAGGTGGAACAGCCGTTCACCCGCCTCTCTTCCTTCGTGTGGATGGTCGAACACGGCTCGGAAGCGGCGGGTGAAGTCGGCGTAGCTGCCCTGGGTGGGCTGCTCGGTGTTCCAGACGGCGGTGGCCCACTCCAGGGCTTTTCCGGACAGGCAGGAGACGAGCGAGGTGATCTTCTGAGCCTCGGTCGGCGCAGGGTGCATCGCCTGGAGCGCGATGTCCAGCTGTAGGAGGAATCCCTGGCAGCGGTCCGCCGCCCCGTCGAAGTCCCTGGGCAAGGGGAGATGCAGTGCCCCCATGCTTGGCGGCACGGCAGGGGCAGGCGGAGAAACGGCCGGTGCTGCGGGGGTCTGCTGGCTCAGCTCTAGGCGCTGCACCGCTTTTAAGATGTTGTCCATTGCAGCGCCTAGGCTGGCCAGCATTGTTGAATGTACTTGGAACGCCTCTGCAACACCGACCTCGCCTGTGGCTCCCGTAGGCTCCATATCCTTGCTGTCTTGATAGGTGTGTAATTCTGTCACGGCTTCGTGGTTGAGAGGAGCAAGGAGGAACCGGAGAAGGCGTGATGGAAGGATTGTTTAATGTATCCCAGCGAAAGTAATCAGCATAAGCTTTAACAAAGCGTTGTACAGCTCTTACGTTAGCAAGAGACAATTACACACAAAGACAGGGGGAGCAGAAGGAACATATATACCGGGGGAAACAGCGATGATGAGGAACAGGTGCATAAACGAGACACAGGTGAAATGTATGATGAGACGGTGGCGTCAGAAAGCAGGTGACGTCGACCGCTGGGGCCCGCCCGCTTCAGGGGGGGGTGAACCAGCAGAGGTTGCAGTTGTCACAAACAGCTAAACTATCCTCGAGGCAAGTACACTTTTAAAGTAGAATTGACGAAGACGTTCTGTCAACACATAATTTGTTGACTAAACAATTATCTTCACTTCAGTGTCTCCTGATTGTATTTAATTTTTTTTTTTTAATTGGTTGAACATTTTGTATGTCATAAACTCTTGTTTTCCCACTCCTGTTAGGAGAAGTAATGTGCTATTTTATGGAAGTTTGCACTCAAGTCTATTATTTTGTGTGATATCTTTTGATGACAGTTTGTAACTTTGATGACAGTTTGTAACTTGTCAGTATTAAGTGTTTTTAAGTTTTTAAAGGTATTTTTTTGTGGTTAATGGAATGTTCGATAGTACATTATTATATTTGAAAAGTTAAATCATTTTGACTTAATTGAGTCTCCACATACATAATAATAATAATAATAATAGTAGTAGTAGTAGTAGTAGTAGTAGTAGTAATTAAATGATATATACACACAGAAGCATAAATACACACACGGTAGCCTACCAGTGAAAAGTTTTAAAAAGTGTTTCTCAAAGTTTTATGTTCTCTTATGCTCACTAAGGCTATATTTATTTTATCAAAAATACAGTAATATTGTGAAATATTATTCCAATAATACTGCAGTTTAATGTGTGAATATATAGTATATAAGTAAAGTGTAATTTATTCCTGTAATCAAAGCTGATTTTTAACATCATTAGTTCAGTGTCACATGATCCTTCAGAAAACATTCTAAAATAGCTAGCCTACTGATGTTATCAATTTGATGCTCAAGAAACATTATACATTTTGAAAAGAGTTGTTATTTTCTTCTTCTGAAAACCAACATATACAACAATTCAAAGATTTTGGTTAAGTAATGTAGCCTATATAAAAAAAATATTTATATATTATTTAGCAAGGACGTAATTAATTAATAAAAGGTTGATCAACATTGATCAAAATTAAGAACCTTTCTTAACTGAGCACCAATAATAATTGACATTTTACTATAATTTCGAATGAATCATGTGGAATTGAAAACTGGAGTAGGTCTAATGATACAGAAAATAGCTAGCCAAAAATAGCTATAAAATAGCAAATAGCTTGTAATAGTATTTCACAATATCAGTATGTTCAATAAAAAATAAAAAGCCATAGTGAGCTTAAGAGACATATAGGCCTATGGCCTTTACAATACACATGTGTATAAACACAGCAAACCGATTATGGTGCGTGTATTTGTGACAATTTTTATATTATTAACAAAACACAGCATACAGTAAGTAAAAACACATCCACACATCCTGTGATCCGCATCAGTTCGTTAAAAGTTGAAAACGCACAGGATAACAGTAACCTATAAGTGAATATTGTGATTTGGTTTGCCGATTCTTTAGGTCTTACCTTGTTATTTCAGCTAGCCTACTGTTAAACAAAAGTGGGCTGGTGCACCGTCTATAATTCTCTCTCATTCAGTGTCTTTCCCATTCCGTTAGTTGTGCACAAACGGAGCACAATGAACGAGAATTTAGAGCGTGTGGGGGCTGGTGACGTCATTGTCTATAATTCAATGTGTAATATTTTAAAACCCAACGCAGCACAAACAAAACTTTTGCCGGCACAAACCAGCACAAAGAAGCACAAACGAACAAGACTATTTTGGGTGCATTTGGAGAATGTGGGGGGGCTGGTTGACCTCAGATTGACCTAAAAATATTATGTTAATATCTAAAAAAACGGAAGCAGCACAAACAAAACTTTTTACAGCACAAACCAGCATAAACGGAGCACAAATGAACGAGCATAGTTTGAGGACGTTTTGCGTTGGTGGGGGGGCCAACTTCACGCAGGTATCTTTCCGCCCCCGTAAACGTTGTCCATAACCGGAGCTTTCCTCGCCTCCATCCTCTCGGTTGGAGGCTGCCTTCTCCATCACATTGCAGAATCGTCAGGACTAGAATTAATCCAGCTCACAGGAACCAGCATCCTGTAGACGTGCGGCCACCTCACAGTTGTCCTTGTAAGCCAAGCTCAGTCTCTCTCTGGGCTCCAACAAGTCTTCGATTGCCGAATCGCTTTGAAGTATCCTGTATCTGAAGTGTGAATTATCCTTGAGAAGATTAGTTCCAACTGCACAGTACATCATTGTTGCATCTCGCTGATGAATTAGAGTCACACACTATCAAACACTCAAACCCTATATTTCCAATATTTCTCTACTTCTTTTGTCCAAATAGATTAGAACAGTTGTAATCAGTAACAGTATCGTTAAAACATTAACATCTCTGGTGCTTCTGTTCTGTTAGTGTAGCAAAATAACAATTCCACTCTTTTCTATAGTTGGTTTAACAACCAACACAAAGAACAGAAGAACACAATTTCACATTTTCCATTACTGTTCCAATTACTCATCAGTTAAGATAGTTTGCTTACATTGAGGTACCACTCTCTAAGAGCAGTTCATGAACAATTCTCAGTTCACCTATATAATTTACATCTGATTGTGTTGTATCGGAACTACAATCAAATTCACCATTGTTTCACATAAATGATCAAATACCATATTGCAAATCAAACATTTCACACCATCTTGAAGGTCAGCTAACATAACTGTTATTTAGCCTAATTTCTCTACAAGATGAAACTCAGTGTGAACTTCTCCAAATCTCTTATTATCCTAGCACATAAAAGACACTTCTGTAATCCTGACATAAATCATGACCCCCCCTTTTTACTCCCTCAGCTCAGCACCCCTAAAACTTGGAGTAAGAAATGTTGTTATTCTAACATTTTTGTTCGTCTTTGACAAGGTTAAATAATGTCCAAAACATACTCCGTAGTTTTTGGTTTAAAGTGTATGTGTTAAGCATGAAAATGAAAACATCCCCGCTTAGCAAATGGTGTCATCCTCTTCTCTTCTACTTCTCCTCTGTACCTGCACCGCTCAGCACGACCGTCATCCAGCGCGAAACACACGCTGAGTGAGAACCCGTTATGTAGTGTTGTGAATCGACTAGTTGCTCCAAAGCTATGTCTCACACTTCTTTCCTTTTACCTAGAGTTGTTCCGATACCGAAACCATATCGGTGAGTACTGGAGTCAGTATCCTGAATCACGGTACACCTATAATAAGTGTTTATTTTCTGACTATTTTAGTCCAGCGGGTCGCCGCTGCTGTGGAGTTGCACAGGACCTGGGTGACTCGTCCATGGTCATAAACGGAGAGAAGTAGCGCCGGTTACAATGTTCTTCCGCAAGACGCATGCAGTTCTGTTTTTTTTTTTTTTTTTTAGTATTTAAAAAAAAATATATATATATAACAAAGAAGAAAGTATACATCACATTTGTGAATGTAAAATTTGCTTAGGAAAATATTTAAATTAATAACAAAACCGATATTTTCTTTTGTGGGGTCTGAGTCAAAGTACCCAAATAATGTTTCTCATATGTATTGAGAAGCCTGGCCAAATCTTACACTTAAATGCATCAATATCATTCCAAAGCATCTGAGTGTAGTGACATGACCAAAATAAGTGAACCACTGTTTCATCAGACTTCAAACAAAAAGAGCATGTTAGCTCAATATCTGACTTAAATCTTTGTATACATTTCTTAGCAGGATAGAACTTGTGTATGAGCTTAAATGAAATTTCTTTCACTTTATTTGTGAGAAAGAATTTCAGATTTTTTTCCAATTAAGGTTAACAAACAGATTTTTCCAAAAGGAAATAACAGGAGGAACAGATATCACATTTTTAAGAAATAAAGATCTTATTTTATAGTTTTTAGCTTTCAACTGAGAAAAACAAGTTTGACCCACAGGAGTATCACAAGGTTTAGGAAAGGATGTAGTAGATACTGGGGAGGAGTATTTACAGTTTTTAAAAAGCATACATAAGCCAGAAGGAATAACACCCATTACAGTATGAAATTATTTTGGGGTTATTGGTATGTGGTATTTTGAAAGAAATTCTGAATATCTGAACAAAAGACCTTGTTTATTAAACAACTGCTCTACCAAAAATAAACCATTACTGAACTAAGTGTCATAAAATAGAGACTTATTCTTGAATAAAATGTTCTTATTGTTCCAAATAAAACATCTCTGTGGTGAAAAGTTATGTTTATAAATTAGTGCCCATGCTAAGAGAACCTGACGATGAAAGTTGGAGAGTTTTATAGGGAGTTTGGATACATCATAATTACACAATAAGAGAAAATGAATGCCACAATGTTGTGAAAAAACAAGTTGAGGAATAACATTCCAGATAGAAGATGGTTTAGCTAGGAATTGTTTCAGCCAATTAATTTTAAATGTATGCAGTTCTGTTTATTAACTGCTAGAGCATGAAACAAAAATAAACTGCGTACCAGTGTATTGCGTACGTGTGTCTCTGTTGTTAAAGTTTATTGTTCATTTGATACTCATGTAAACATGACATGATGTGCGACTTTTCTGGTCAGTCGTCATGGAAACATGAAGCCCTGGTGTTTGGACCAGGGTGAAAAGAAACATCACTGTATACCAGTATCTGTGAAAACACTAACTGTGGCTTTTTAAATGAATTGTTATTCATTCCTAGATTTATATCTGTTATTTTTCAGTTGTGGCTGACTATCAAACTAGACAATAAAAGAAAGTTTAAGTGTTGATACAAAAGGAAACACATGGAGTTAACGGTCAGGAAAACCAGCTGAGTGAAGAAGGTTTTGTGTTTGTTACAGGGGGCTGTCTGTGGGAACTCCCACAATTAAGCTGGTGCTTTGAAAAGGTCTCAAAAAAAGAAGAAATAAATCTGCATTTTGGAGTTAGTTGAACCAATTTTTCAATAAACATATTTTTTGTTTTTGTGTGAAAAGAGGGTGGGTGGTGGCAGTGGGTCTCATTGGGTGCTCAGCACCCCTAAAGTGCTGACCCTAGAATCGCCCCTGCTGCAAAGGCCTTTAAATGGTCTCTCAGTCTAGTTCTGTTGACAGCTGTCCAAAAGACGACCATTGACACCTTGCACAAGGAGGGCAAGACACAAAAGGTCACTGCTAAAGAGGCTGGTTGTTCACAGAGCTGTGTCCAAGCACATTAATAGAGAGGCGAAGGGAAGGAAAGGATGTGGTAGAAAAAAGTGTACAAGCAATAGGGATAACCGCACCCAGGAGAGGATTGTGAAACAAATCCCATTCAAATATGTGGGGGAGATTCACAAAGAGTGGACTGCAGCTGGAGTCAGTGCTTTAAGAACCACCATGCACAGACGTATGCAAGACATGGGTTTCAGCTGTCGCATTCCTTGTGTCAAGCCACTCTTGAACAAGACACAGAATCAGAAGCGTCTCGCCTGGGCTAAAGACAAAAAGGGCTTGACTGTTGCTGAGTGGTCCAAAGTTATGTTCTCTGATGAAAGTAAATTCTGCATTTCCTTTGGAAATTAAGGTCCTAGAGTCTGGAGGAAGAGAGGAGAGGCACAGAATCCATGTTGCTTGAAGTCCAGTGTAAAGTTTCCACAGTCAGTGATGGTTTGGGGTGCCATGTTATCTGCTGGTGTTGGTCCACTGTGTTTTCTGAGGTCCAAAGTCAACGCAGCCATCTACCAGGAAGTTTTAGAGCACTTCATGCTTCCTGCTGCTGACCAACTTTATGGAGATGCAGATTTCATTTTCCAACAGGACTTGGCACCTTCACACAGTGCCAAAGCTACCAGTACCTGGTTTAAGGACCATGGTATCCCTGCTCTTAATTTGCCAGCAAACTCGCCTGACCTTAACCCTATAGAAAATCAATGGGGTGTTGTGAAGAGGAAGATGCGATATGCCAGACCCAACAATGCAGAAGAGCTGAAGGCCACTATCAGAGCAACCTGGGCTCTCATAACACCTGAGCAGTGCCACAGACTGATCGACTCCATGCCACACCGCATTGCTGCAGTATTTCAGGCAACAGGAGCCTCAACTAAGTATTGAGTGCTGTACATGGTCATACTTTTCATGTTCATACTTTTCAGTTGGTCATTAGCTGTCATTTATAATCATCACAGTTAAAATAAATAAACATTTGAAATATATCAGTATATGTGTGCAATGCATTAATATAATATACACTTTCACTTTTTGAGTGGAATTACTGAAATAAATCAACTTTTTGATGATATTCTAATTATATGACCAGCACCTGTAGATTTACCACGATAGTATCGTTACCGTGAATTATTTTGGCCATGATAGTGTAGTGAATTTCTGATATCGTGACAGCCCTATCATGTATTACAATGTCAGTTTTATAAGCATGAACTAAAGTAAATTTGCCATGACAATGATGTAATATATTGTTCAATTTTCTCTTTGTCACATCGTGATATTCTCTCTCAAGACTGTCAGGTTGTGGAATCACTGAGGAAGGCTGTGCTTCTCTGGTCTCAGCTCTGAAGTCAAACCCCTCACACCTGAAAGAACTGGATCTGAGTTACAATGACCTGAAGGATACAGGAGTGGAGAAGCTCTCTACTCTGCTGAAGGACCCACAATGTAGACTGGAGACTCTGAGGTGAGTAACACCATTGACAACAGAACAATAAACATAACAACAACACAACAGAGGGGCAACACAACAAAAGGGGAATACAAACATCTTCTGTGTTTCCACCTCTACCTGCTCTGAGCTGCCAGCAGGTCCATGCCTCCATCCCTGGTAAAGACCAAACCCTGTCAGACATCCCTGCAGGCCTGGAAGGAAACACAACACAACTAACAGGACCACCATTACAAACATAAACACATTCTTACATAATAAATAATAATTTCTGTTAGTCCAAGTCCATCACACATTAGAACTAATCTTCATTCCACCCCTGATGTCCACTGATCCACCATTCATTCCCACTGTATTATTGTTACACTCTTTCTTATTGAAGACATCCCTTCATTCTACCATGTTGTCTCATAGGGACTTGAACTTCCCATCTGTTACATTTCTTCATGAATTGTCTGGTTACATCATACTGATGCTGCCCAGGGATCCATCATAGTACAGAGTAATTTGTCTCAGTTCTGCCAGGGTGGATGGGTGGAAGTCACACAGGGCTGCCTTATCATGTTGCACTCTAGCGACTCCTTGTGGTAGAGTCGCTGATTGTAATATTATTTTATCATGAAACTGAGAGGGGAGAAACAAAAATGTTAAAAACTGTTAGAAAATCTCAAACATTTTAGCCAAAAGCACAATGATATTTTCTATTGACTGACCTTGATCTGTATTTGTTAGTCACACAAGTAGGGACTATAATTCCCACGTTGCAGAGATTAAGATTGTAATCACTGAAAAGTAGGTCAAGTACAATTATTCCCCATAGAAATATAATTATAATTTAGTCCTGTAATATTAATTACCATTACATTTTGCCTACTTTAAAAGGTGCGATGAGTCTGGAAGAACTTTGGGCTTTGCAATGTGTGTGTGTTGTTCCTTTAATAAGCTATTGAAACGACCTAATATGCATACCACCGCGTATGCGACCGTGTATACGTCTATACGCGTATGTGACCGTGTATACGTCTATAAGCGTATGCACCCATACGCGTTCCTATACCCGTATACACGACGCGTCAGTATACACGTTCAGTCGACTGTTAAAGACGACCTACCCAGACGAGTGAACGCACGTTTATATGCGTGTAGATATTATCCCATACAGTAAAGGGCGCAGAAACCCGGGGATCTCTAGTCTGTACAAAAAAGGAAGTTGTTTAACACCTCAGAGGAAATGAGGCATTGGTTCGTTTTTCTACAGGTGAGTTATGGTAGTCATTCATCTAGCGAAAACCACCAGGCATGTTGAGGTGCTTGGTTATGCAATACAGCTAGTTACCAGTGAGTTTTGTTGCCTCTGTTAGCTAGCGACATTGTAATTATTTTTTCACTCTGGAACATTTCATCAATGTGGCTGTAAACCGTTGGCCGTTAGCTATAGCCTGTACCTCCTTACTTCACACTGTGACAGAAACCATGATCTCACTCAGACAGGTCTGTGGTCTAGTAGTGATACACTGGTTGTCTCATAACCCACAGTCCAGTGGTTATATCCACTATATATTATATCCACTATATATTATATCCACTTATATCCACTATATATTATATCCACTATATATTATATCCATTTATATCCACTATGCAGCCAGGCAGATGGTCAGAACATATTGTTTGGGTAAAGAGAAGGTTGTATTACATTTCTAACCCTAACAATGTTTTTGTAATGATCTGTTACTTCTGACAGAATTAGACTATTGTATGTCTCTGAAGTAGGCTACATTTCAGTATATCAGGACGTGTCTCTCTGTCACTCAGTGTGAATCTCTTTATGTACAGCAGTGGTTCCCAACCTAGGGGAGTAGGACCACTGTTAGTACATCTCCTATCCACAGACCTACTGTGTACAAGGTTATTTCATTGATAATGGTTTATACTGTGAGTGAAGTCAGCACCTGTCTGTTATTGTTAGTTATTGTTATGTTTACAAAGTGAGTAAGATTGCATGATAAATATATTTATGCACATTTCGTGACAGACCTTTGTCTACATTGCTCTTCTATAAAGTAAACAATGTAGCTTCTTGGACCAATGATGCCTGAACTGTGTTACAGCAGAATGTTCTGTATTTGCGTGTTCATGTTTGATGTGGGATTGAGAATTTCACCTTATCCATATAGTTGAGGAGGGGTTATTAAGAATTGCGGGCAGTAGAAGGTAAACAAACAGCTGACCCATGTGATGGAAATTCCATGTATCGACACTCTTAAAGGAGTGAGAAACAGAGACAAAGTTCTCTTGGCACATTCTAACAGTTTTATTAACTATTATGCAAATATGAGAGACTCGTCAACCGCTTACCAACATAATCGTCTTAGGTGTCTCTAACGCCATACATGAACAATCCGTATTTATTACATAGAAAAAGGGGTGTGGTAAGATGCTGCCATCTGTCTTGTCACAAGAGTTTACCCAAAGGGCGGGCTGCCCCCCCACCTTATCCTTCTCAACCCCTGAGGAGACACAATGTCTGGATAGTCAACAGAGACACTAAAGGGTTATACAGATTTACGAGTACCCCTCTAATCCACCCGTGCCGTCAAGGATGTCTCCTATTCAAACACCAGACCCCTCTCGGCATCTTTAACTTGTAACTCATTCATACATGTATAGGACGACAAAGAATACATCCTTCTTCTAGGCAGGAGGACATGGCCCAAATACCTAATAATCCTCTGATATTATACAGACATGTGTGTCCCAATCAAAGTACAGATTTACATACCAGCCAATGGAAAGACAGACATTTCTCAAATGCACCTTAGTTCAACATTTCCATAACACCCACCAATACTGTCTTGGGTGTTTATGTGGAGGTGTGACATTAAAAACTGAATCACAACAATTTAAAAAGGTTATCACAGAATTTGGAGAAATTAATACACCAGGGAATAAATGATGAATATATTTGTGCAAATTTCATGACAGACCATTGTCTACATTGCACTTCTGCAAAGTAAACAATGTAGCCTCTTGGGTGATGCTTGAACTAAGTGTTACAGCAGAATGTTCTGTATTTGCGTGTTCATGTTTGATGTGGGATTGAGAATTTCACCTTATCCATATAGTTGATGGGTTATTAAGAATTGTGG
This sequence comes from Esox lucius, assembly GCF_011004845.1. Classification (NCBI taxonomy): domain Eukaryota; kingdom Metazoa; phylum Chordata; class Actinopteri; order Esociformes; family Esocidae; genus Esox; species Esox lucius. Next base: position 11,686,443 of record NC_047579.1, read on the forward strand.
GCAGTAGCAGGTGAACAAACAGCTGACCCACCAATACTGTCTTGGGTGTTTATGTGGAGGTGTGACAATAAAAACTGAATCACAACAAGATAAAATGGTTATCACAGAATTTGGAGAAAAAAAATTCCCTTCGCAAGGAAGAGTTTTATCATACTTGAAAGTGCAGAGACTTTGCAAATGTGAGTAGTTTGTGAACTAATGATCAACTCTGTGCAGGCTGTCAGGCTGTCTGGTCACCAAGGAAGGCTGTGCTTCTCTGGTCTCAGCTCTGAAGTCAAACCCCTCACATCTGAAAGAACTGGATCTGAGCTACAATCACCCAGGAGACTTGGGAGTCAGACTGCTCTCTGCTGGACTGGAGGATCCACACTGGAGACTGGAGAAACTCAAGTAAGTCCTGTAAATGTTTTCTCTATCAGTATGTGGTATGAAGTTGTCATGTTGTTTTGATTTGTGTTAAATACAGACCTGCCTACCTGCACTCATTTTGCATAGCATGAGCACAGTTTCAAAGTACACTGATATGAAAGCAAGCTGGATAATTGTGAATTTGAGGAAAACACATGTATTACTTCTCAATGTTAATATGCTCAGATATCAATGTTAATATGTTCAGACATCAGCTGGTCTGTCTTTGTTTTCACTGATAATAACCACACCATCAACATTTCTACTACTTAAACTCAACTCTTGTATCCCTTCTGCTCTCAAACCCAGTCTTAATCTCAGCTTCTCCCCTTCATATCACCCACACTGCCTCAACACATGATCCACTGTCTCAACTTCCTGACAATGGTCACACTGACCTGTTGGATGTTTCCCTATCAGATGTAATGTATTGTTTAAATGAGTGTCCCACCCACAGTCTAGTTAACACAGATTCCTCCACTCTGCTCCTAGCTGCCCTCCTTCCATCCCCAACTACACCCTGTATTCTGAACAGGTGTCTGTCTGTAGTGTCTCCATTCCACTGCTCCTGCCACCTCCTCATCATCTCAGTCCAGACAATACATTTATCCACTTCTCCTCAACTCTCTCAACGTGCTCAATCCAAGTCAGTCTGGCATCAGAATACACCCCAAGGAATCTAAAGACCCCCACCCTCTCCAAATCCTTCCCATACAATCTCAGCTGGACCTCATCACCCCTCTTCCTTGTGTAAAAAGACGTCCACCACTGTCTCCCTGTTCACCTGTGTCTTCCTGACCTCTGCTTCTAAACAGAACACAGGGTCCATAGTACCCCTCCCCTTCCTGACCTCTGCTTCTAAACAGAACACAGGGTCCATAGTACCCCTCCCCTTCCTGACCTCTGCTTCTAAACAGAACACAGGGTCCATAGTACCACTCCCCTTCCTGACCTCTGCTTCTAAACAGAACACAGGGTCCATAGTACCCCTCCCCTTCCTGACCTCTGCTTCTAAACAGAACACAGGGTCCATAGTACCCCTCCCCTTCCTGACCTCTGTTCCTAAACAGAACACAGGGTCCATAGTACCCCTCCCCTTCCTGACCTCTGCTTCTAAACAGAACACAGGGTCCATAGTACCCCTCCCCTTCCTGACCTCTGGTCCTAAACAGAACACAGGGTCCATAGTACCCCTTCCTGATATCTGCTTCTAAACAGAACACAGGGTCCATAGTACCCCTCCCCTTCCTGACCTCTGCTTCTAAACAGAACACAGGGTCCATAGTACCCCTCCCCTTCCTGTCCTCTGCTTCTAAACAGAACACAGGGTCCATAGTACCCCTCCCCTTCCTGACCTCTGCTTCTAAACAGAACACAGGGTCCATAGTACCCCTCCCCTTCCTGACCTCTGCTTCTAAACAGAACACTGGGTCCATAGTACCCCTCCCCTTCCTGACCTCTGTTTCTAAACAGAACACAGGGTCCATAGTACCCCTCCCCTTCCTGACCTCTGTTTCTAAACAGAACACAGGGTCCATAGTACCCCTCCCCTTCCTGACCTCTGCTTCTAAACAGAACACAGGGTCCATAGTACCCCTCCCCTTCCTGACCTCTGTTTCTAAACAGAACACAGGGTCCATAGTACCCCTCCCCTTCCTGACCTCTGCTTCTAAACAGAACACAGGGTCCACAGTACCCCAGTTGTCTTTTATTTATGACACCAACTCAGTACATTTCTATAATAGTCTCATGATCACTGTCCCTCAGTGTGACACATGCAGTCACTTTTCCTTCCCAATGTTCCTGCTTCTCCTTTCCATCAAAGTCAGGATCCTGGAACTGGAAAAAGCCTTGAGTCATATGAAAAAAAATTAAAACCTTATAATTAAACTATTTAAAATACTAACTGGATGTACATTGTCAAAAATGAATTCCAGTGATTGGGAGGTTTGCTTGTTGTGTGGTTGATTGTGTTGCAGGTATTTAAGGTGTATGTGTGTATAAGACAAGGTTGTGTGTCACTGAATTAGTCTGCTCCTCTGCTTCTTACACAGTATGGATCATGGTGGAGAGTGGAGGTTGAAATCAGGCCTGAAGAAATGTAAGTGATTTATTATACAGAACACAAATACAGCTGGTGTTTGTTTGTGTGTGTGTGCCTGTGTATGTCTGTGTGTGTTTGTACATGTCTGTGTGTCTAAGTTTGTGCATATTTGTTTCATTCTGCATGTGTGTGTATAATATGAATGAATGATGATGTGTAATATTGTGTCTTGGTCTCATCCATCAGATGTCTGTGATCTCACACTGGACCCAAACACAGTAAACAGATTCCTCTCTCTGTCTGAGGAGAACAGAAAGGTGACATGGAGGAGAGAGGAGCAGCCGTATCCTGATCACCCAGAGAGATTTGAGGACTGGCCACAGGTGTTGTGTAGAGAGGGTCTGTCTGGACGCTGTTACTGGGAGGTAGAGAGGAGTGGGAGAGTGGCTGAGATAGGAGTGACATATAAAGGAATCAACAGGAGAGGATATGGTGATGACTGTTGTCTTGGATACAATGACAAGTCCTGGATTCTGGACTGTGATGATGACCGTTACTCTGTCTGTCACAATAAGAAGACAACTGACATACCTGTCACCTCCTCAGACTCCCACAGAGTAGGAGTGTATCTGGACTGGCCAGCCGGCACTCTGTCCTTCTACAGGGTCTTCTCAAACATACTGACCCACCTGTACACATTCAACACCACATTCACTGAGCCCCTCTATCCAGGGTTTAGGGTTTATTCTTACTCCTCAGTGTCTCTGTGTCAGATGGTCCCTGTGTCAAACACAACATGATGTTTCACTCTAATCATGGTCATATTCAGTAGGACACCGTAGTAAAACACTGACAATAACTCTCTAGTAGTGAGTAAATATATCATATGATTGTAAATATTCCTGATTAAACACCACTGAAGATCTAACCTGTAACCTAGAGTCATTAATCATTAGAATGAATCACCACACTGGTCTGTAAAACCTTCACATTTAGAAATCATTCATCAGGTTGTTATTGTTTATCATTGGTGTTTGTAAACATTGATGTCTTTAGAATGTTTATTCATTTAATTGTTGACAAAACATTACTGCTTCTGTAAATGAATTTCAGTGTCCCAGATTTGACCAAGCGTGCCGCACAAGCCCTGAAAAGTGAAGCCAAAACGTCTCGATCGCCCCCTGGTGAGTGGTCCCAGTATAGGTCATAAACCCCGCCCTCCCCATGTTATTCAATGGCACGCGAGACCAACTAAACAATTAAATTACCCTTCAAATATCTTTTTTCCGAAGCTGGTTTCTGTCATTTACTGTAGTTTGTATCACGCTAATGTAAATTCAAGAGTTTGTTTTTAAAATAAGTTGGTTTTTGTTAGTTATTTAATGCTCTAAAAACGGTGGTGTGACGTCGTGATTCACAGCTGTGATTGACAGCTGTGATTGACAGCTATCTGAGCCGAGGAGCCACTGAAGCGCCTTCAGGCTTTTTTCGCGATCTTCGGAGGACTGAGGAGATTGGAGCTTTATATTTAATCTCTAAATTTCTATAATTGATATAATTTCACACGGACATAAAGTACATTGTACTAACCGATCTGGCATTTCCAATCGATCTTTGAATTTTTTTCGGTAAGTTAAATTTATAAGCTATTTAATTAGTAAATACATGTAATGGGCTAGCTAACGTTAGCTAAAAGACAACAAGCCTCGTTAATAGCCATGTTAATAGCTAGCAGGTGATCATTAGCTAGAAGTTACCAATTATTTTTGTATTAGGCCTATTCTAAATTAAGGTTAAACATGATGTAAGTTAGGCTATAACATATCGTCTAGGTTTAACAAGCAAAGGTTGTACTGTACTTGGACTTGCGATTGATTACGGTATGCGCATTCTGCGAGGGAGAGTGAGGGCGGGGCACAGGGGTGGGGCCGTTGATTTCGCGGCTTTACGGCTTTACTTCCTGCTCGCTACTGCGCATAACTACTGCGCAGAACTGGTCCCAAGATCGCTATCTGCGCAGACGCAAGTCCAAGATGTCAGCGCCGTATCGGGACACTGGCGGCTTCAGTTTTCACCAATGGAAAAGAGCGAAAGGGCGTCGTCCATTTTTTTTTACAGTCTATTACAGTCTATACAGTCTGGATTTGACAGAATAAAACAGATTATTTTGGATTGTGTTTTATATATAGTGTGTGTGTGTGTGTGTGTGTGTGTGTGTGTGTGTGCCTGCATGTGTGTGTGGACAGATAGAATGCTGTAAATACTGATTTATATTGGGCCCAGATGTGTGATCCTGCAGGTTCCCAATAATTGGTTACAGACCTTCCCACACTGTCTCAGTCACAGAGGAATGACATGGATGTTCCTCTGACATTGAGTGAACTGGAATGACATGGATGTTCCTCTGACATTGAGTGAACTGGAATGACATGGATGTTCCTCTGACATTGAGTGAACTGGAATGACATGGATGTTCCTCTGACATTGAGTGAACTGGAATGACATGGATGTTCCTCTGACATTGAGTGAACTGGAATGACATGGATGTTCCTCTGACATTGAGTGAACTGGAGGCCGCTGTCACCCAGATGAACTCCAGCCGCACTCCAGGAATGGATGGATTGCCAATTGAATTTTATACATTCTGGGGCCTCATACGTCAGGATGTCCTTTATCTGGGCCGTTATGCACCCTTGCTATTGAGTCCTTTTTGGGTCTGTTATGCAGGAGACTGCAGGAGGTGGCCTTGCCAGGCATGGGGTTGAGGCCAGGTTTAGAGGTCTCTGTCTACGCTGATGATGTCTCAGTCCTGTTGAAGGATGACCAGGATGTCCTGGCATTAGAGTCGTGTTTAAGGGTGTATGAGGGGGCATCATCTGCCAGGTTGAACTGGGGCAAGAGTGGGGCATTGCTGTGTGGGGCATTGCTGTGTGGGGCATGGGGGGACAGGGTACCTCCTGGGCTTCCTGGGGGGTTGGAATGGGGTAATGAGGGGATAAGGTTTTAGGGGTTTATCTGGGATCAGAGTGTTGGCTCATGAAGAACTGTGAGGGGGTGTCTCAGGCGGTGGTGTCTAGGCCGACGAGGTGGAGGTGGCTCCTCTCCCAGGTGTCATACCGAGGACGGGTGCTGATCATCAACAACTTGGCGTCCTCCCTGTGGCATCGACCTGCTGTTCTTGACCCCCCTGCCAGGCTGCTGGTGGACTTCTGGTCTGGACATCATTGGCTGAGGGCGGCGGTGTTGTTTTTACCGGTCCGGGAGGGTGGTCAGGGCCTGGTGGACCTTGAGAGCAGGGTGGCAGCCTTTCGTCTTAAAGCGGCACAGAGACTGTTATATCACACAGGTGTCAGTTGGAGGGGACCGGCTTGTGCTCTGCTGAGGAGGGCTGGTGGTCTGGGGCTGTAACTCTTCCTCATGAGACTGCAGGGGCTGAAGCTGGCTGGGGTCTCTGACTTCTATGCTGCAGTTCTGAAGGCCTGGAGATTGCTGATGTTTGTGCGTGAGGAGGGAGTGACATCTGGACCTTGGGTGTGGAAGGAACCCATTTTTCATAACCCACTGATCCCTTTGGTTCCTGTCCGTTCTGCATCCCTGCCTGGACGGTTGATGGCAGCAGGTATCAGGACACCGGCGTATTTGCAGCAGCCCGGGGGGGGGGGGGGGCTGGAAGACCCCGCAAGAGCTGGCGTGGCAGTCTGGAATTATGTAACACCGGCTGCTGGAGAAGTTCATGGGTGAGGTACAGGATGCGCTGCCTGAACCAGTGAGGGGAGTCTTTCAGTGGGAACAAGGGGAGGGGCCACCACCATTTCCACCACCACAGGTGACGGCAGAGACGGGGGACTGGCAGGGGGGTCGGGGGGACATATTTTCTTTTGGTTCTCCAGAACTGGGTGATTTTGCAGAGGTGGGGAGCAAGGTTTTATACTCCCTCTGTGTGAAGGTCAGGCACATTAGGGAGTTGGAGGGTGTTAGGAGTCACCAATGGCAGGGGGTTCTGGGCTCTGATAGAATGGCTGGGTATAGGTGGAGGGTGTTAGGAGTCACCCATGGCAGGGGGTTCTGGGCTCTGATGGCATGGCTGGGTATAGGTGGAGGGTGTTAGGAGTCACCCATGGCAGGGGGTTCTGGGCTCTGATGGAATGGCTGGGTGTAGGTGGAGGGTGTTAGGAGTCACCCATGGCAGGGGGTTCTGGGCTCTGATGGAATGGCTGGGTGTAGGTGGAGGGTGTTAGGAGTCACCCATGGCAGGGGGTTCTGGGCTCTGATGGAATGGCTGGGTGTAGGTGGAGGGTGTTAGGAGTCACCCATGGCAGGGGGTTCTGGGCTCTGATAGAATGGCTGGGTGTAGGTGGAGGGTGTTAGGAGTCACCCATGGCAGGGGGTTCTGGGCTCTGATGGCATGGCTGGGTGTAGGTGGAGGGTGTTAGGAGTCACCCATGGCAGGGGGTTCTGGGCTCTGATGGCATGGCTGGGTATAGGTGGAGGTGCTCTATAAACTCCCAGCTCCCAAACGGTCTGGTGACCTCCAGTGGGGGGTTTTACATGGGGCCCTGGCCACCAATAGCTGGTTGACTCCAGTTGACCCTGGGATTGGGGAAGGCTGTCCTTTTTGTATGATGGCTGAGACTCTCCAACATGTCTTCTCTGTATGTGGATGCCGTTGATGTCATTGTTAGAATCTGTTTGTGTGAGGTTGGGGGAGTGTTTGTTTAGAGATGTTTGTTATGGGACCTCGGTATTCGAGGGAGGAGAAGAGCAAATGTGTTTTGTTGAATTTTTTGTTTTCCCAAGCTAAGTTGTCTGTTTGGTTGACAAGGAGGAACCGGGTCAGGGGGTTAGGAGTTACGGACCGGTGTTGTTATTTAGGGGGATGGTCTCTGCGCGCCTTAGGGTCCAGTTAGAATTTTACCAACTTATTGACAGTGTTTAACTTTTTGAGGAGGTTTGGGGACTTGGGGGGGCTGTCTGTGTGTTTGGAGAAGGGGGCTTTGAGGTCTTATTGTGATTTGGGTTTGAGGTGTGTATTTGTGTGTGGTGTAATTACACCTTACTCCCTCTCCGCTCTTCCTCCCCTCCTCTAGTCTTCTACTCTTCCTCTCCCACTCTCTTCCTGTCTTCTCTTTCCTCCTCATCCTCTCTGCCTCTCCCATCCTTCTCTCCCTCTTTCTTCCTCATTTTATCTCCTCTCTGTTTCTATTCTTCTCCATACCTCCTTTCCACATCTCTTCTCCCTGTCCCTCCCCCCAGCTCTCCCCCTTCTGACATCATATCCTTCTCTTAGATATGAACCCCTCCATGACTCTACCTCTACACCTAAACTGTCAATATAGGTCTGAATGGTAGTAATAATAAATGGAGGTAGATATGAACCCCTCCATGACTCTACCTCTACACCTAAACTGTCAATATAGGTCTGAATGGTAGTAATATTAAATGGAGGTAGATATGAACCCCTCCATGACTCTACCTCTACACCTAAACTGTCAATATAGGTCTGAATGGTAGTAATATTAAATGGAGGTAGATATGAACCCCTCCATGACTCTACCTCTACACCTAAACTGTCAATATAGGTCTGAATGGTAGTAATATTAAATGGAGGTAGATATGAACCCCTCCATGACTCTACCTCTACACCTAAACTGTCAATATAGGTCTGAATGGTAGTACACTCTGGACTAAAAACATCCTTGTAACAGATATCAGTGAGGTCAGCCCCTCTGTTACGTACTCCCCTCGGGTGGTTCTCATCTGAGTTGGAGACGTAGTTACCCGTGCTAGCGCACAAGATGACAAGATATGGACCGCGCAGAGGTGTGGGGGTGCAACCAATTAAATAAGACAGGACAGTCAGAAGTTGTGGGTATCCCCACCCTGGGGCGGTTTAGTTACTAAGTAAACACAACCATAACACACCCATTTACAGGAACAACCATCCCACCAAAACACCACAGACACAATAGGGAAGGTAGGAGAAGGGACTTAGGGAACGGGGTCCAATCAATGAAAACAATAAAAAGGTCCCTACGCTTCTACACCTCTAATCCTTCCTAACCCGGTCTAGTCCCTAACCAGCTTTCCTAGCTCTTACCAAAACACATGGGTGACTCCCGCCCAGCTAACCTAGTGTGTATAACAAAGGGTTATCTACGTGCAGAAGTAGACCCATGGGCAGCACTATCTTTCCCTTCTCCAGGAACCAGGCAGGGTTGTAAATAAGAAAACAGGCTGGAACACAAAACAAAGCAAAATAGAACAGACATTAAGAAATCACAATACAATCTACCCACAAATAGTCAAACAAGAAAAAGCCCCTCCCGAGCTCACAAGGCAAACACTACATATATACTATGGTCAATCAGGCCCTCAATCATCTCCAGCAGCCAGGACCCCAGGCAAACCACGCCCCTGCTCGTCAGCAGCAACTCCGCGCACCTGGGAATACCAGACAACTCACACACTGGGAACATCACTCAACCACATACACATCATTCGCACGAGGAAGGCAGGAAGGAAAACATGGCACATGTAACACGCCCCCCCCCCCCAAAAAAAATAAAAACAAATAAAACGTAAACACTCGGGCAGCCTACACGAGAAGCATAACACATAGCAAGTCCGATATCATACAATCCCCAACACAATACCGGGCCCTCACCCCAACTTAGTCGTCTAACTTCCAGAGTAGGCGCGGGACAGCGCGTCCGCTACTACGTTGGCGGTACCCTTTATATGACAAATATCTAAGTTATAGCCCTGAACAACCAGAGCCCAGCGCATTAGCCGCTGGTTGTGGTTATACATGCGGCTCAAGAATAGTAGCGGGTTGTGGTCTGTGTACACCACAACCGGCAACACACTGGACCCAACATAAACCTCAAAATACTGTAAAGCAAACAACAGGGCTAGGGTCTCCTGCTCAATAGTGGAATAACGGGACTGACAGCTGCTGAACTTGCGAGAGAAGTAACAAACGGGGTGATCCAGACGATCATGTTCCTGCAACAATACAGCGCCTGCACCCACGGAACTGGCATCCACCTCCAACTTAAACGGTTTCTCAAATTCAGGGGCAGAAAGAACAGGAGAAGTACATAACAGAGCCTTCACCGCCTCAAAGGCAGACTGACACTCAGCAGTCCACACAAAGGACACTGAAGGGCTGAGTAACCGTGTCATCGGGGCGACAACAGTAGAGAAATTCCGACAAAAAGTACGATAATAACCAGTCATGCCTAAGAATCGTCGTAATTCCCGACGAGTGACAGGGAAACGGATAATAGCGTCTACCTTGGCTGTCACTGTACGAACTTGACCCCGCCCCACCTCTTTACCCAAATAGGTAACCGTGGCCTTTCCAAACTCACATTTGGCTAAATTAAGGGTCAAAGAAGCATTGGCCAATCTTGCAAACACCGCTCTTAAGGTACTCATATGATCCAGCCAGGTAGTTGAATGAACCACCAGGTCGTCAAGATATGCTGTGCAATCAGGAACATCAGCCAATACAATGTTTACCAAACTTTGAAATGTGGCAGGGGCATTCCTCATTCCAAACGCCATTACGGTGTACTGGCAGAAACTGTCAGGGGTTACAAAAGCAGACACCTCAGAAGCACGAGGGGTTAAAGGCACCTGCCAGTAGCCTTTTAAACAAAGTGTCCTTTATCAGGGTAACCATAATTGGTGTCTCAAAATCATTGCTCAAATGAATCTTTTTAGCCACTGCTCATAGGGCCTGGAAGGCCCTGGACGTCTCCAATCCGTAAGTCACATCCAGATCCCATGCTTGGGTTTCATACTCCAGGGCCAGCAGTTCTTGGTAATTGCCTGGCCTATCAAATGAGAGATTTGTGAACGAGATGCTACCTGGCAACTGAAAGGACGATTGGGATAACTATAGCACAAGTTCATTTTATAGTCGCTGGACAACACAGACTTTCAACTCCCTCCAAAGATTTTCTACGGGGTTGAGATCTGGTGACTGGCTAGGCCACTCCAGGACCTTGAAATGGTTCTTACGAAACCACTCCTTTGTTGCCCGGGCGGTGTGTTTGGGATCATTGTCATGCTGAAAGACCCAGCCATGTTTCATCTTCAATGCCCTTGCTGATGGAAGGAGGTTTTCACTCAAAATCTCACGATACATGGCCCCATTCATTCTTTCCTTTACACGGATCAGTCGTCCTGGTCCCTTTGCAGAAATACAGCCCCAAAAAAGTATGATGTTTCCACCCCCATGCTTCACAGTAGGTATGGTATTCTTTGGATGCAACTCAGCATTCTTTCTCCTCCAAACACGAGTTGAGTTTTTACCAAAAAGTTATATTTTGGTTTCATCTGACCATATGACATTCTCCCAATCCTCTTCTGGATCATCCAAATGCTCTCTAGCAAACCTCAGACGGGCCTGGATATGTACTGGCTTAAGCAGGGGGACACGTCTGGCACTGCAGGATTTGAGTCCCTGGTGGCATGGTGTGTTACTGATGGTAGCCTTTGTTACTTTGGTCCCAGCTCTCTGCAGGTCATTCACTAGGTCCCCCCTGTGGTTCTGGGATTTTTGCTCACCGTTCTTGTGATCATTTTGACCCCACAGGGTGAGATCTTGTGTGGAGCCCCAGATCGAGGGAGATTATCAGTGGTCTTGTATGTCTTCCATTTTCTCATAATTGCTCCCACAGTTGATTTCCTCACACCAAGCTGCTTACCTATTGCAGATTCAGTCTTCCCAGCCTGGTGCAGGTCTACAATTTTGTTTCTGGTGTCCTTTGAACGCTCTTTGGTCTTGGCCATAGTGGAGTCTGGAGTGTGACTGTTTGAGGTTGTGGACAGGTGTATTTTATACTGATAACAAGTTCAAACAGGTGCCATTAATACAGGTAACGAGTGGAGGACAGAGAAGCCTCTAAAAGAAGAAGATACAGGTCTGTGAGAGCCAGAAATCTTGCTTGTTTGTAGGAGACCAAAAACCTAGTTTACAGAGGAATTTACCAATAATTTCATTAAAAAATCCTACAATGTGATTTTCTGGATTTCTTTTTCTAACTCTGTCTCTCATAGTTGAAGTGTACCTATGATGAAAATTACAGGCCTCTCTCATCTTTTTAAGTGGGAAAACTTGCACAATTAGTGGCTGACTAAATACTTTTTTGCCCCACTGTAATTACATGTTGGTGTTTTCAGTAGTAAAAACATTTGGTAATGTTCTGATGGAGCTAAAAACTGGAACAAAAACTTCTTACAGAGAAAGTATGCAAACATACCCTTTTTTTTCAGTATCACATTCACACATTAAACATTAATTTTATATTCTTACAGATAAAAAAGGTGATACAGCAGGCTAATGGCCAGTTAATATAAGTAATTGACAACTACATTAGATCATTGGCTGAATTGTTAGGTAATCACCAAGTGGTGATAAACACCTCCATTAACAAAAGGAACAATGGACCTAAAGGCTATTCAGCAATTTGGAACGTGGCCAATGGGGTGGACGGAGTAAAACACCAGCAACAATAGCAAATACAGAGTGCCCTTTGAATTCTTTGCATATAATTACTCTATCCACCTTCCTTGACATTTCCTACAATACATTCACCGCGGCGTATAGAACAGTTTTTTTTTATAGGCCAATATATATTTCATATGCATTGAGTTACGTTATGGCCAATGGGGTGGGTGGAGTAAAACACCAGCAACAATTGCAAATACACAGTGCCCCTTGATTTTTTTGCATATAAGCATTCTATAGAGTCTCCTGAACATTTCCTACAATACATTCACTGCGGTGTATAGAATAGTATTTTTTTTATAGGCCAATATGTATTTCATATCCATTAAGTTAATTTGTGGATAAAGAGGGTGTGGAAATATTGTGTTGCTAGATGTAGCACACCGTTCCCCATGCTCTACACATTCTCCTGGACATTTCCTACACTGCTTTCTCTGTGGAATATTCAATAGTTTATGAGCTATGAGGTAATATGTATTCCATATTCGGTCATTGGCATTGTCTGAATTTTACCCTTGAACGTGTTTTAACACCCACTTTTTATCGAAATTACTCTTAAATATGATCATATTTGAATTGTTGTCAATGTTTTGAGAGGTAAATGTTTTCAAACAATTAATAAACTCAATTTCTCTCAGTTTTTAAGTAATTCGTTGGTCTCTTTTATTTAGAAAAATTTTCGTGACCCGGAAGTGTTTCTTTAATGTTGCTCACAAGACGCAGATAGAACGAAGAAGGGTGTACTCATAGACATACTAAAGAGTAGACACCGCATCGACCGCTACTGCCTACTGGCGCTGACGAGCCGTGGGACCGCCATCTTGGACCGGTCCGCCACTTAATGTAATCTGTTTTGGCAGGTGAAACAAGCTGTCAGCGCATTTAATTAATCATACCTCAGTGAATACCTTACTGATTTTCACGCTGGTTTTTTTGCTGCAAATGTCATACATGTAGCTATGATACAGGACACATGGTTCGGCGTATTTTAATATTCATAGTTTTATATTCATCAAAACTGTGAACATAATCCCCAAAAAGGGAGAAAACAGGAACATTTCCAGTTTGACTATCATTCTGATTGAAACACCTAATGTGTAAATAGTGGCAGTAAAGTCAGAAATATATATTTCTCTCTCTCTCATTTCACAGCCCCCATCCCAACATACACACATGGGTCCCAGTCTAAAATAGCAGGATTACATTTAAACTGCACTTTTACTTTGTTGAAACTCCCTTGAAAAGTCTGCAAACTTAATAAATGTAGCAATTTTCAAAACACAGTTACAAGTGCTTTTCAGAACCCAGAGGGAAAGAGATCAGGGCTAAGACAATCACAAACACAAGGACATAATGTAAAGATAAACTTCATTATACACAAGCTCACAAACCCAGTGTAAGGCAAAGGAGACCAACATTTGGATTCCTGGAGACACACACCATGAGGCTAGAGTTCATGAAACACAAACAAACAGAGGTATTTACAGACCCACCAACATTTACAGCAGTATTCACATATAATGTGACAGACCACTGTTTTCAGGCAGTTTTAAGCCATTGCTTTCAGTTTCAGTGTTAATCTTGTCAGAATGATGACAGATATGACATAAAGATTCTATGTGTGATGAGTAAGGTTAAAGTACAGATATAAAGCTTAGAATTAATTTTGGGATGCTGGAATTTAGGATTAAAGTCTTGAATTGTCGTGGAACCACACACATGCACACGCTCTAAAACCCCTGAAAGAGGACAGTTCTTCCTCGTGCTCCCTTTCTGCAGTTCAAGAGAGGTGAGTTTGGTAATGTGGTGCAGCCTTATTTTGAGAAACACAGACATAACCAATGACAACAAGTCAGAATGATGGTTGTCGATGCCAAACAGTCTCCTCAATGTGTTCCCCAAGCAGAAAAACATCCTCCGTTCCAATCTCCTCCCGGACGATGTGTGTGACTGTCGACACCTTAGGAGCCTGCATTGGTGAAGCTTGGCGGATCACCCTCTCTGCAGCTCTCAGCACCTTATTAAAATAATAATTTAAAAAAATACATTATAATTTATATAGTGCTTTACACAGGTGAGACACCACACCGAACCATCAGGCGCCGGAAGATGGCCTGGAAGTGCCGATGGATTGTTATTCCAGCCTCCTTATATGGAAAACAGGCACACAATACATACATTACTCACAAGACATAAAGATATTTATTAGGTATATTTTCAAAATTGTAATTAAAAGAACACCAACCCTACCTGACGCTCTGATTGAATTAAATAGGAGCTCCAAGTGATCTTGGCTGAACCTGTAGGTGAGCACATACCGCTGAACTAAATAATAAGCTTGTTTGAAAACCATTCTACTATCAGATGTTCTGTTGCCTTTATTTTAAGTGGGGTGGGTATGAGACATGAGAGGTAACTTACTTTTGTTAGGGTGAATTACACGTGAATAATAAACAGTGTTGGGCAAGTTACTTGGAAATTGCAGTGAGCTAAGCAATTAGTTACTCTGTCATAAATAAAGCTTCACAACACAAAAGCTACCACCCAGTCAAATGTAGCAAGCTAAGTAACACAAACACTAGCAGTAGGCTAGTTCATTACATAGGAAGCTACTTTAAGGTGTGCTAATTTCACATGACAAGAAAAGTAGCTTGTGTGGCCAAGCTACTTGGTAAATAAAGGAGTTACTACTACTGAAAAGTTACTTGATTCTGGAAATATTGAAGCTACCACCAAAATACTAAGTTACTAGTGTAGATGTAGTGATTGTATGAGTTAGTGAACTGTTGTAAGCTGTTGTAACCAATGTAGATGTATTGATTATATAAGTTAGTGAATTGTTATAAGCTGTTGTAACCAATGAAACAAAATATTAAATGTTTGTAATATGAGCTGAACCTGAAGGAGCAAGTAGGAGAATAGGAAACCCTGTTCAAGCGGTTGCCGGGGAGAGAAAGATTTAGTATGTCTGTCTTTTGAGAAACAGGGCACAGGTTAGAGACACACACACATAGTCTGACAGGCCAGACAGAAACCAGGAGGGGACAAGAAGATGTTTGCGTTTATCCTTATCAGGAATAGAACTGGAACTGGACCAATAGCACACTTGTTTTGTGAATTTAACGCCTCTATCTTTTTGGGCGTAGTAGAAGTATAAAATGATCTGTTGAATGTTGATCCTTAGACATTGTGCTGCGACACGTGTCTCCAGAAGCTTCTGTAATAAATGGACATATGATACGGTAATTGACCTGACTCCTGGTGTTTTATTCTCCTTTCCAACAAACCAACTCGGGGAAGTGTTAGACTTCAACAATTTGGGGGCTCGTTCCGGGATTGGAAAGAGGAGAAGGAATTCGATCTGGTCCAGACAACCTACACGAGATTCACAGGTTCCGAGCCAGCTCATGATAAAGGTAAGCAGAGCCTGTTATATCTAAATCTGCATATTGGATGTGAACTAAATTGTGGACCTGTGAAAAACGTAGTGGGACTGGTTTAAATTCAGGAGGTCAGAGGAACGGTCTGTGAGTTAGAGTCTCACTATAAGTCGGGTTAGAGGCCCGTTAATGGTCTGTGAGTTAGAGTCTCACTGTAAGTCGGGTTAGAGGCCCGTTACCGGTGTGTGAGTTAGAGTCTCACTGTAAGTCGGGTTAGAGGCCCGTTAATGGTGTGAGTTAGAGTCTCACTGTAAGTTGGGTTAGAGGCCCGTTACCGGTGTGTGAGTTAGAGTCTCACTGTAAGTCGGGTTAGAGGCCCGTTACCGGTGTGTGAGTTAGAGTCTCACTGTAAGTCGGGTTAGAGGCCCGTTACCGGTGTGTGAGTTAGAGTCTCACTGTAAGTCGGGTTAGAGGCCCGTTAATGGTGTGTGAGTTAGAGTCTCACTGTAAGTCGGGTTAGAGGCCCGTTACCGGTGTGTGAGTTAGAGTCTCACTGTAAGTTGGGTTAGAGGCCCGTTACCGGTGTGTGAGTTAGAGTCTCACTGTAAGTCGGGTTAGAGGCCCGTTACCGGTGTGTGTGTGAGTTAGAGTCTCACTGTAAGTCGGGTTAGAGGCCCGTTAATCGTTCTAGGGTTGACTACCCTACGCCACTTCCCGATGGGGACGGTGGAGAGTTGCGAGTTAGAGTCTTGGCAACCAGTGGGGTTAGAGGCCCGAGGACTTAGGGGCAACTCGAAATACTTATTGTGTGTAAAGGTTCAGCTGGGTTAGAGGCCCGGGGAGTTTGGAACTCCCCAAATTTTTTATAAGAAAACTGGGTTTGAGTCCCAAAAGTGTTGGGTCAGGGACCCGTTCAGCTGGGTTAGAGGCCCAGGGAGTTTGGAAATCCCTGAATTTTTTATAAAAGAACTGGGTTCAAGTCCCAAAAGTGTTGGGTCAGGGACCCGTTAATCATTTGTTAATTATTCTGAGTCTGGGACTCACAGTAACATAAGTCAGGTTGAAATGGACGGGGAGTTTGAGAGAGAAGTTGATGACGATGGGTGGGGTCCAGGCACGGGAAAGTGGAAACAATTGGGGATACAGGTGGCAAATGTAATGACTGTCGTAGGCAGGATGGACCCAATTCAGAAAGAAAAAGAAGGGATAGAAGAGAAATTGCGACAAGTGGTGAGTGAGGCAGGATTAAGGATGGAGGAAAGGAGATCATTACATGTTATTTTGTGAAATAAGGAGGAGTGTTCTAAAAATCGAGATAGAGTTAGAGACAAGAAGGAAACAGCAAATTTGGTCAAGAGAGGGAGATATAGAGAAAAGGAGTCAGAGAGCGAAACACTGAGGGGGAGGTGAAACCGTTCAAGGCAAGGGCTGTTAGAGAGTACGGAATATACGATGAGAAGAGACGACTAGGAAAGAATAAACAAGAGGAGATTACAGGGGCCATAAAGAAAAGATCAGGCCGTACTAAAGGCAGGGTAGGTGAGGACTCAAGGTCGGGGTCGGACGATAGTGACACAGTGAGAAGGACCAGAACTAGGCAGAACAAAGTAAATTCACATAGAGGACGGGTGGTACTCACGGGGCAAGCAGTAGGGAGATGGACTGACTCAGACGAAGACCCCGACACAGACAGTAGTGGAGATGGGAGTAAGGGAGACATAGACGTATACCCTCTGCCGCGTACGCCCCCACCAGAACATAAACTACACCATGACACAGTAGAATCAATTCAAAAGACTCAAAATAAAATGTATACGCGGTCACAAGCAGGGGAAGCTGGTTGTGCTGGGTTTCTGCTGCCTCTCTTTAGAGTGGGAGGCGGCGAACCGCGATATAAACCATTGGGGCTGGGAGACGTACAGGCACTGGTAGATAAATTACCCCCGATGGGAGAGGGAGGTGGACTATGGTTGTCACAATTTGATAAACTCACAGCTGGTCAAATGTTGGCACTGGGGGACTGGAGGGCAGTAGCCGCCCGAGCCGTGTCCGCCCAGGCTATGACTGAGATAGAAAAGGGGGCCGCCACTAGGCGGAGCCCTGACGACACTCCTTTCAGACAGGTGGTCGGGCGCATAGCCACGGCCCTGAGGGAACGATTTCCCTTGCCCGCTGGGGCCCCGATGCCCAAGTTACCTTGGGAAAAAGAGCAACACCCTAGACAGTATCTAGAAGCATGTAAGGACACATGGGCCAAACACACAGGGCACCACCCGGGGAAGGGGGGTCTGCAGCAGGAGTGGTTTAGAAGGGCGTGTTAGAGGGACTTCCAGAGAAAATAAAAGAGGCAATGATGGCAAATCCTGACTTGCCGGGTAGTGAATCACACATATGGGAAAGACACATTGTGCATCATTTACAGAGGACTAAAGATGAGGAGACAGAGAAAGACAAACAGATACAGGGACTGAAAGAGAACCTGTTGCGCTTACAGCTGGTTGAAGCCAAAGTGAGGTTGAATGAAGGGAAAAAGAAACACAGACAGATGGCAGCCCTAGGCTCAGGAGAACCTGACACACCCGATTTATACCCTGTTCCCACATGGGCACCCCAACCTCACGGTGGCCAGGGGGCATTCACCGCGCCCTATCGACCAGGGACTCCGAGGGGAGGTTATGGTAGGGGGAGGGGGCAGGGTAGAGGCAGAGGGGCTCCAGGAGCCCAAGTCCCATACGGAGCCTGCTTTACGTGTGGTGACCCGAACCACTGGTCCAGAGAGTGCCCACAGAACACTGCAAGGGGCAGAGGATACCCAAACGAAGGGGCAGCTCCAGTTCCCAACCCACACGCCGTCCCACCACCTAGTGCACCTGGACAATACCCACTCTCTTATGAGGGAGGTTGGGACCAGGCGTGACGGTCTACCGGGAGGGGAGGGGACAGCGGGGGAAAGGCAGACCCTATGCTGTCCATGAATGTCGACGGGAAGGACTTCCCCTTTCTGGTTGACACAGGGGCCACTTTTTCCACCATCACCGCCCCTCCCGTCCCAGGACTACTATCCTCCAAGACAGTGGAAGTTGTGGGGTTTGAAGGAGTGGGACAGACTTTGCCAGTGACATTTCCTCTTAAACGATACTGGATAAACAGGCCCTCAGCCATCCGTATGTGGTGTCGACAAACACACCAGTGAACTTATTGGGGAGAGACTTGTTGATAAAACTGGGGGCTAATATCTTATGTTCTCCAGATGGACTAACTGTCACGTTACCAGACGGGACATCGGCGGTGTGCGGACCTGAAACCACACGCAAAGGGCAATACCTGGTACAACCGGTGAAGGGTGAAATAGCGGAAATATACTGGGGACTATTGACACCGGAAAAGCCGGACAAACAGGGTATTTTGTCCCAGTACTTCAAGTGGAGGCCGTGGATCTCCCTCCTCGAGCCGTACTTTCCTCCGCCAGACCCCCCACATGTAACCCTATTTTATGATCGGCAGGGCGATGAGGTGTATAGAGAGGGGTTTGGCGATGTAGTGTGTGGGGACACGTGGCAGGTCGGATCTAAATTCATATATGTAGGCCCTGAAGGGGTAGCGGCAGATGTACAGTTGACAGAGGAGCAGGATCAGTGGTACATGATGGTGGAGGAGTCCGTCCCACATGTGTCACTGGCCCTGCATCCTAAACACCAAGCAAAAGACCTGGGGCCCATGGTTAAAAGGGCGGTCGAATGCACTGATTGGACACTCACTCAGGCACCAAAAGTATGGTACTCACCCAGCTGTAAGACGTATCGGTTAGAAGCACCAGGGACCGATTGGGTATATTTAGAGCGAAGGGAGATAACTCGGGATCATGGGAGGGAAAAGATGGATCCCCCTGTAGCCATGGCCAGACTTAATGAGTTACCTGACTCACTGTGGTCCAAGGGTCCCACGGATGTGGGGCTCACCGATTGCCCACCGGTCACCTTTAAAATCGGACCGGGAGAGCCCATATGGCTGCCCCAATACCCACACAAACCAGAGGCAGAGGAAGGGTTAGATGTGACATTGAATGGTTTGTGGCCCACAGGGGTGTTAGAGGAGTCAGGTTCCGCGTGGAACACGCCTATCCTCCTGGTAGAAAAGAAAGGGACAGGGAAATACCGTATGGCCCATGATCTCAGAGCTATTAACAACATTTAACCTTTTCACGCGTGAGTTTCAAATATTCCTTACCGACCCCCCAGCGTGAGTTTTTTTGCACGTGACTTCGGTACTCTGCAGCATTTGAACTCACTCCAGCATTTGAACAGTCACCTTGCTAGGTAAGGAACACTACATGCATTGCATTGCAAGCTTCTCTCGTTGACTCGAATTCTAAGAGCTACAAAAGTTGGTTGATTTATTACTGTAGCTAGCTAGAAAACGTCAGCTAACCGCTAGCAAACGTCAGCTGCCCGCTAGCTAACAAATCGTGACCAGTTATTCAATGCAGTGAAAATGAATAAACTATATAAAATGCATACAACGGGGAACGTAACTTCTAGAAAGTTTTTGCAATGGTTTTGATCGGTAGTAGTCGCTAATATAATTCGTTTTTGTGCATTAGTGTTGGCTGTCTGTTGGTACGTAACTAACACTTCTTGTCCCGATTTGAATGCTTTCTACCTGGTTAATATCATAGTATGGTCTTGAAACAATTACAATCAGGAAATAAAGTTATAAACACTGTTTGACCTAAATGTGAGTAAATAATAGCGTGGTTTTACCAGCCATTGTTACGTTACTTGTAGCTAGGTATGCTAATGGTGCGTTCTAAACATGACGTTCTAATCACACCGGTGTGATCGTACGCTCCAGGGACCACTCTAGATTGATCACACTGGTGTGATCGTACGCGCCAAAGGGTTAACTCACACCCACTATACCGGTACCTAACCCGTATGTAGTACTCACTAATTTGACCCCGGATCAAAAATGGTTCACCTGCATTGACCTGGCTAACGCTTTTTTCTGTCTCCCACTAGCAGAGGAACTTTGTGATATTTTTTCTTTCACACATAGGGGTCGGCAATGGCGGTACACGAGACTACCACAGGGGTTCGCGCTTTCCCCTGGTATATTCAACCAGGTACTGATAGAAGCGCTGCAGGGATGCTGCCTGCCGACAGGGGTAACTTTGGTCCAGTACGTAGATGACCTGCTGCTGGCGGCCCCGACGGTGGCCGCATGCATCCAAGCTACAATGACGGTCCTCACCAGACTGGCAGAGAAAGGGTTCAAGGTATCAAAAGAAAAGCTACAGCTGGTAAGGACGCAGGTCTCTTTTCTGGGCAGAGTAATCTCGCAGAAGGGAGCGGGGCTTTCCCCAGCTCACCGTACAACCATCCTCCACCATCCTAAACCCACTACTGTTCAGGAAATGCTATCATTCCTGGGGCTCACGGGGTACAGCCGCAATTACATCCCAAACTATTCAGGGCTCACAGAGCCACTTAGAGCGCTAGTTAAGGAGCAGGGAATGCGTAAACTTAAAGCCACTCTCAATTGGACTTGCCCGGCCGACCACCCAGCTAGCAAAAAGACGTCTATTAGACGTTGAATAGACGTAAACCTTCAACGTCTAATTACGGTCCACTGAAGGTTGAAAATGAAAATTGAAAAGACGTCGAATTTGTCCAACTTTTCAACGTTGAAAACAGGTCGATCTTTAACGTTTACTCAATGCCTATTGACAATTGTCAATTCTCAAGTCTACACATTCAAATAACATTTTATATTAACATATGAATGAAACAATGCTTTAAAGGGTTAGCTTAGAATAACTTTATTTATTAAACACATTTTAATTAGTGCATAACTAACAGATTTTACAGCGTCAGTGCAATAAACGGTCCAGTAAGCAACACATTCCAAGAGTTAAAAACAAAAAAAACAACTCTAAGAATGTACAATACACAATGTTCAGACTTTGCGACGACCTCCACCTCCAGCTCTCCCGGGAGCATGTTTCAGTGTCTCAGCCATAGCAGCCCTAATTTCAAGTTCCGTGGCAGTTTTACTCCACTTCATTACTGCAGCTGCAAAGAAAGAAAAAAATAAATCAATGGTGCATAAATAAACCACATCATTAAGACTCCTACTACACATTGTATTTACATTTTATCAATTAACAATTGCATGGATTTGCATACCTTCCCAAAAGAAATACTTCTCAATAAATTATGTTGTGTAAGTTTATTTTAGGAATTCAACTTAACAGGTGAAACTAGTATATTATATAGACTCATTACATGCAAAGTGAGATATTTCAAGGCTTTGTTATAATTTTGATGATTATGGCTTACAAGCTTATGATACCAATTTCAAAATCTCAGAAAATTAGATTACAAAATCAATTAAAAAAAAAAGATTGTAAATACAGAAATGTTGGCCCTCTAAAAAGTATAATCATGCATATGTAATCAGCAGGGCAATTCCAGGATTTTATGAATGGAGGACAAAGAACCAGTGAGGGGGGGCCCATGGGAAATCAGAAAATTAAACTGGAAATAAATACTTGTTTAGAAAATAAGCATGATTTCAAAAATATTTGAAATGCCCAGTGCTCTAATATAGATGGTATTAAATTTGGCACTGCATTTATTGGACCACACAGTTTTGTTCTAAAAAATACAAATAAATTCTGTTAAAAAAAAACAAGTACAGAGTATGCATGATTATACTTTTCAGAGAGCCAACATTTCTGTATTTAAAATTCCTTTATCGATTTGATGTAATATTCTGAATTTGCAAGATTTTGAATTTGTGGGTTTCATAAGCTGTAAGCCATAATCAAATGTATAACAAATAAAGGCTTGAAATGTCTCACTTTGCATGTAATGAGTCTAATACATTAGTCTCACCTGTTAAGTTCCTAAAATGAATTGACTTTTTTCAATATTCTAATTTGAGAAGCACCTGTATAAACATGAAAAATGCAGTTACCTTTTACCAAAGAGTAAAAAACTGTATCCTGGAAGGCTTTTTTCTCACTGCGACCGTGCCCCTTCATGTTGAAACCAGCCATTACATTGTTGGTGAAAAGCCTGAGAAAACATGCAGAAAATCATATATATACGTCCATGCCTACATTCTACAAATAATGAATCATCTCTTTCTATATTTTTGCTTTTCTAAGTGCTAAGAGGGCGGTAAACAGAGCAGGCAATGAGTAAAAATTTAACTGCATAATTACATTCTATATTCTGACCATGTGACAGTTGTTTATACCTCTCCATCACTTTATGGACGCAGTCTTTATGGTTTCTCGCTCCCACCTTTGAGAGCTGGGACACCTGTACACAACACATGAAAAGCCACTCAATACATTATGAATAAACCAATGGTGTTGGTAATTTACGGATTGTTGCCAGATTGAGCTTTAATGGGAACTGGTCATGTTGACTCATCCATACATGTTGAGTCCATGCATAATATTATGGGACAGTAGTATACCTCCAATACAAAAGGCATGAAAATACGCCTTCAAAAAATTTGAGCACTGTGTGTCCCTCCATAACACATACTATAAAGCTGTACATGTTAACAGATGCATGAGAAAAGCATATTTTTGAACAATATAGATCATTTAGACTTTTTGGAGACTTTGAGGTCTAGTCTTTTTGACACAGTTTAATCCAATTTCTGTAGAAATCATACCCTTTGTTCCCAGAGGTTGCGGTCCTTGAGACGTGCCTCTTCTTCAGCAAAATCTTCTAAGGTTTCTAGTCTAGCAACATGGACAGCAGAATTCAGGGGCTCATAGTGCCTTCCGACTCTTTTTATCTCATCAAGAAGTTCAACTAGCTTTCCAAGCACTGACTTCTGGTATTCTGTGGAAGAAAATACATTCCTTTATTATGATTATTAAAAAAATCATACAATAATAAATGTTGACCTTGGACGTACTAGCTTGAGACATGGGGAATAAGCCTCTCTCGGACAGTGATGGCATTCGAACTCCACGCTGAGGTGTGCGAGAACGCCTAGATCCTAAAAAAATAAAATAAATAAATAAAAAACA
Source organism: Esox lucius (assembly GCF_011004845.1). Classification (NCBI taxonomy): domain Eukaryota; kingdom Metazoa; phylum Chordata; class Actinopteri; order Esociformes; family Esocidae; genus Esox; species Esox lucius. The sequence continues at coordinate 11,709,851 of NC_047579.1, forward strand.
AAGTCAAGCTTATTGAAATTGTTTTTTAAAGACAGCTGATTCTGCAATATTGTCAATAAGTGAGGTAGGGTAATTGACAACTATGAATAATGCAACTGATCATGGACTCACTGGATGAGGATGCACAACCTTTTCTGCTTCCAGACTGTGATGGATTTGGAACTCCACGCTGAGGTGTGCGAGAACGGCTAAATCCTGAAAAAACAACATTGAAGCTCCTTGAAATCGATTTTAAAGACAGCTGCTCCTGCAATATGGCCAATAAGTGAGGTAGGAGAATTGACAACTATGAATAATGCAACTGATCATGGACTCACTGGATGAGGATGCCCGACCTTTTCTGCTCCCGGACTGTGCTGGATTTGGAACTCCACGCTGAGGTGTGCAAGAACGACTAGATCCTGAAAAAAACAACAACATTGAAGCTTACTGAAATCGTTTTTAAAGACAGCTGCTCCTGCAATATGGCCAATAAGTGAGGTAGGAGAATTGACAACTATGAAGAATGCAACTGATCATGGACTCACTGGATGAGGATGCCCGACCTTTTCTGCTCCCGGACTGTGCTGGATTTGGAACTCCACGCTGAGGTGTGCGAGAACGCTTAGATCCTGAAGAAAAATTATTAAAAAAAAACTGTTGAAGCTCATTGAAATATTTTTTTTCTCCTGCAATAATGTTAATCAGTGAGGTAGGAGAATTGACAACTATGAAGAATGCAACTGATCATTGACTCACTGGATGAGGATGCCCAACCTTTTCTGCTCCCAAAATGTGATGGATTACAAACTCCACGCTGAGGTGTGTGAGAACGGTTAGATCCTAAACAAAAAAAAACAGTTGAAGCTCATTGAATAATGTTGTTAATATGTTCATAAGTGAGGTAGGAGAATTGACAACTATGAAGAATGCAATTAATCATGGACATGAAAAATTAACTACATTTCTATTGCCAAGGTGTATGTAGAGGATTGTAAAAAAAAAAATACACAGACTTACTGGCTGACCCTGGACTAAATGCTTCTGCTGATTCAGACCTTGTGGGTGAACAATGAGGCGTTGGACAAGAACATCCAGAAACTGAAAAAGGAACAGGAAGGTTAAACGACTTTGTTTTGAACCCAGGCTTAAAAAAAACTTCATATTCCATTTGCATTGTGAGCAAGTAGAATAAATAAAAACATGAAATTACTGTCTGAAGATGCAGGACTCTCTGGTCGTCTATTGATGGTGTTAGCCAGTTCTGGGGGTGCAGGTAACTCGAGCAGCATTGCATTTTGTCCTGTGGTTGCTAAAAGAAATTCCAAAACCAGAAGCAGTACAGCAACATATTGCTCATATTGCCAACCATTCCCTGAAGTTTGATAACTGAATTATACCACTGGACCAGCCCAGCTATTTTACTCACCCCTATTTGAGAGCTTAATCTTTGGTGGAGGAACCGGAAGCAACACTGTATCCTCTTGACAAGAACATGCACAATGAAATTAATCACAGTAAGAAAACAATGAATACCTAATACAGTTTACACAAACAACTTAAATTTTACTCACCCCTTTTCTTGTCTGGCAAGGACTCATCCTCCTCAGGAGACAAATCTGACCCTGCCAATATTTGTCACTTGATATGTGATTGTTTACATCATGCGCTCATTGTGTAATGCAGGTCCTTAAATAGGACCAAATAAATTACCTTGAACGTAATCTTCAAATTTCCTTATTTTCTTCATTCTCTTTTGACTGACAGTACTGTCCTCCTCTTCAGTTTGAGCTGAGGTGTAATTATATTTTTCACACTCCTGTCGGCTTACTAAAAATCAAGAATGAAAACAACCACTAGTAGCGATAGTAATACGTATTCCGAGAATTGTACTGAAAAAAAACAAAAAAACATGCCAGAATTAACATTCAAAATGTTTTTTCACCTGATGTCACTTTGACCTTAACAAATTCAAAGCTTAACCAGTCCTCTTGTGGTTGTAAAAGGCGCTTATGTGCCACAGACACATTTTTTAGAGGCCATCGCACCACTTTGGTCTCTGTGTTGATCCAGTTCAATGGCAAAACTCCTTCCATCTGCTTCCCATTCTCCACCCAAACAGCCCGTGCGTATACCATTGCCTGTAACACAATTAGATCATTTAATTTAGAACTACACATTTCCTTTTCTACATGATGCTAACAGTGCACTACTATTTCGAATAATAGTAAATATTACATACGTTATTTGTGTTCATTTCCTGTGCTCCATTCCATGGAGGAGAGGAAAAAGGACATGCCCTTGCTCACAAGGAAGACAAGCAACCTTCCGGTAAAGGTCTTCAGATTGCAATAACTTTGTCTTTGTCCGTTTTCTTTGAACATAGACTACATTGAATAGCCTTGACTCACATGGCTTCTTAAAAAAGTCTCTTGTGTCCTTTTGGCTCAGCACATCACATACCAGAGTTCCATCTTGCCTTTTTTCCTTCACAAATGCAAAACTTTCATTGTGAAGCATAAAGCAGTTGTCTTTATCTTTTGTTGATATATAAAAACATGATCTTGTCTCTTGATGCTTGTTAATGCATTTCTTTGCATTTTCGATCTCACTCATCCGCTTTGTTACTTGAGCGATTGGATTGCGGCTATTTTTGACCAATTTTTTTATTACTTGCAGATGATTTTCGAATGGGAAACATGAGATGTCATTTAGTGAACAGTTGAAGCGAGAAGCATCTTCATGCAGATGCAACAGGCAGTGCACATTGTAGACTGCAAATGTTTTTCCATAAAGGTCATCACACCTTTTAACAAAGTATTTTAGGAGTTCCTTAGCATATGCAATATATGAACGTCGTGTGTTCTCATCAGAGCTCAGCAGGATTGACAGAGCCACTGACAATGTCAAAAAGTGAGTATACACTTCACGCGAAACTACATTTGGAAGAACAATTGGTCCAGTGTATAAAACAAACTGACGAAATTCAGTGGCTTTCCATCGATCCAGTTCCCTCAAACCCCTGGGCTGCCTTGCAAACTCACTTGGCATGGATCCATTCAGCTTGTTTAGTTTTTCTGAGATCTCATCTTTTTGTCTTGCAGACAGCCGGCACACTTTTGGACCCCGAGACAAAAAAACTAGAACACGTTTTACTACTCCTAAACAAATCAAATGCATGTAGTCTAATACAAAAGAGCTCACGCAAGGTATGCCTGCATCAATAAGTGGGGTTTTTGTAGTCAGGTGATCTTCATACAGTACTTGGCTAAACTCCTCATCTGTTCTTGTTCTACAGCTCTCATGACTGTTAAAAACCACTCTACCTTCCCACGATCCTTCGGCCAAACACCTTTCACAGCTGAAGTACCCATTGTGGTTTTTTATGCACTTTAAAAATGACCTTGCTGGTGCATCACATATAAAGGCCTTAAGGCTGATAGCATAAAGTTTACATTCATACTCCATCCCAACAGCTTTGAGATGCTGAAATTCTTCCAAAAGGTCTTTAACAAAATCATCCAAAGGACTTGGCTTTGCTTTTCCACAGAAAAGTGCAACAATGAAAGGATCAAATTTGTCAAACTGTGCCATTATGGGCCAAAATTGAACACTATTTGATTTAAAAAGTGGTACGCCATCAATGTTCACACACAAATCAACAGTGTTTTGTGAAAAGGATTGGCACTGTGCCATCTTCTGTCGAATGCCTTGTTCTAAACCGTAATAAATGTACTGCCCATTACATTTAGAAATACATTCAACGGTTTTGGGGGTTGCAAGGAGGGTGCGTGCATCCTTTGGCAGCTGGTGCCCATGTCTACGTAGGATGCCTAGTAGCTCATTTAATGACGTTTGAGTGACTGAATTAGTTGTTGACCAATTCACAGCCAATATCTGGTCCATCACTATCAGGGTGTAAACTCAGGATTTCAGGCTCAGACTCAGAGGATTCTACATATTCTGTGTATCCGTAATCAGATCCGCTATCTTGTACAACTTCTTGAAGTCCATCACCATCACTTCTATCACTCGGTAGCGAACGAATATCAAGGTTGTCATTGTCATCACTATCAAACTGAGCAATGGCATTAACTTCTGCTTTTCTTTTTCTCCAACTTCTTAAGTATGTCATATCTGCAACAGTAATAAGTGTATGTTGACATAATTTATTTTTATTGATTTGATTTTTAAACAAACAAAAAGCTTAATAGTGTGTGCAAAGAAACTAAAATCCAAAACACAGAAATTGTCAATCAACTTCCCACTAATAATAGGAGGTAAATTTATATGCAGACATCATGATGCTTGCTACTGAACAATTTAAATAGTGTAATCCTGGCAACGTTTTGTAAGGATATCTTTCTTGTAATAATACTAATATTTGTGGTTCTTGAGATCAGTTTAATTCTCCATTCTCAAATGTTTTTTTGGGAAATTCACAAATAGCCTATATTAATTGTATTTTATACAATTAAATAATTAGTCATATATACAAAATCCTTATAGTGATTTTTTTTAAATACTGGTTTAACTTAATTTTAGAAAAACTCGTTTTATCTACTTTTATGCGGGTAGCAGCTACCCGAACCGTTGTAGGACTCTGATGGCAATGGATAGCCACCTAAAATGGCGGCGCCTTCGCGGTGTTAAACGCGTGACGTCCAATTCTCAATCTTGACCTTCACCATCTAACGTTAGCTAGCTAACTTTCGTGCATGCTAGTATGAAGAAAAACCCACTGGATTCACAAAACCCACAAAACTCACTTAGCCGTACTGCAACGCCTAATCAAAGCTGAAATTAATTCATCTGGATATCTACCTCGATGTAACATAACAAGTTACAAAATAATCACAAACAGTTAAACCTTAAAGGCATTTTGGGAATTTAACACTAACGTTAACTGCCCATCGGTGTGAACTTGTGGTAAAGTTAGCCGAATGTCTACAGTAACGTTACTTTTACTATAAAAAAAAAGTCAGGTTTGGATGAAATAAGGTAAAAGTTTATAATGTTACACTTATTTTGCTATCATATCGAATTATTTTGGCATAGCTTGCTTACTTACTTTACACAGCTGCTGGCAGTTGGCTTGATGGTTGGGGGGGGGGGTAATACAGAGCGCTCCACATTCGCGCGCTTCTTCTTCTTTGGTTTTATGGCAGGTGGCAAGAAAATGTTTTAATGGTGCGCCACCAGGTGGGGTGGGGTAATTATTTCCATATGATATTAATCGCAGTTTCAATGAATTTTTTTTCATATACTTTATTTCATAAACTTTTGACGGAATATATACAACTCTTTACATTTATTTAAGATAATAATGAACATGATTTGGTAACTTTTTTCTCCATTGTTTTAGCATGTATAACATGTATGATCAACTGAAAAGAGTCAAACAGTCTACTTAGTTGAAATCACGTCGTAAACCAGTCCAAGGCGGACCGACTTATTTTCAACCATATTTCAACGTTGAAAGACGTAGTCAAACAGTCCAGCCAAACTACTTCGTTGAAATCACGTCGAAAACCAGTCCAAGGCGGACCGACTTATTTTCAACCATATTTCAACTTTGAAAGACGGTAATTGTTTACTGGGCAGGCCTTCATTTTGCTGAAACAACAACTAGCCACCGCAGCTGATCTGGCAATTCCCGACTACACAAAACCCTTTTTTCTAGATGTTTCTGAAACAGGACAAGTCATGAACGGGGTCCTGTTTTAGAAAAAAGGGGGAGATAGGAACATCCTTATGTACATAAGCGTAGGATTTGACAAAACCGAAAAAAGGCACCCCACCTGCACACAGCATGCAGCGGGGGTAGCGAGACTCATTCAAAAATGCGCACACATAGTGATGGGGCATCACCTTCAGATACTCACAACACACAGTGTAGTGGCGTATATAAATTCACAGATGTTCACTATGACTTCCCTCAGGCAACAACACCTAAGCAAAATTCTCAGGGCTCCAAATTTGATTTTCACACATGAAGGGATAAATATTGCAGACCGAATGGGGACCCGCGCAAGACCCGAACCGATCTGGAGGCAGAACCCCTCCCAGGGGCAGAGGACCTCTTCACTGATGGGTGCTGTGGAGCTAGGACAGTGGTTAAAAGCGGGGTTTAGAACAGCAGGAGACAAACCGATTAAACACGAGGCAGAGATGAGAGAACGAGCCGAGGCCCTAGACCTGCCCAAAAAGGTAGCCATCATAAAATGCAAAGGACACGATAATTCAAATAGTGTAGTAGCTCAGGGAAACCAAGCGGCAGACACAGCAGCAAAACAGGCAGCAGGGTACACTCCGCGAGTGATGGTGGTAAGAGCAGAAGAGGAAGTGGGGTGGGGAGAAGGCCCTGAGAGAGATGGGCTAGTGAGACATCAAAAGGGGGCTTCTCCACAAGAGAAAACAATTTGGCAACAGAGGGGAGCAACAGAGACGAGCGGGCTCTGGAGAGGGCCAGACGGTAGAGTAATACTTCCACCAGCCATGCGGGGAGATACATTTGCAGAAGCCCACGGGTTGGGCCATGTAGGGCCAGCACAGATGTTGAGGAACTTGTGCCATTGGTGGCACCCGTTTATGGTAGACATGGTACGTAACTACACTAGGACATGCACCATCTGCACTCACCACAATCCAAAACCGACAATCAAACCTGAGATGGGGGCGTTCCCCATGGCGACGAGACCTGGGCAAGAGATAGTGATAGACTACACGGACATGGGGGAAACTGTACGGGGGTGCCGCTACATGTTAGTGTGTGTGGACATGTTCACAGGGTGGCCAGAAGCTTGGCCGGCAAGAAGGGAGGACAGTCAGATAGTGATCAAGTGTTTAGTGAACCAGTACATTCCCAGACACGGCTTCCCAGAGAAAATTAGGTCAGACAATGGGACTCACTTTCAGAACAGTGATTTACAGAAGGTAGAGAGCTTATTGGGCCTAAAACATGCTTTTGGCAATGTATACCATCCACAGTCCCAGGGAAAGGTAGAAAGGATGAACCAAAACTTAAAAAACAAGTTGGCTAAGATATGTGCACAGACTAAATTGAACTGGGTGGATGCACTGCCACTGGCACACATGACGATTCGATGCTCGTTAAATCAGACCACTGGGTTCACCCCATACGAGCTGCTGACGGGGAGACAGTTTCCAGGACCAGCTGCGGGGCCTGTGGTCCCGGAAGGGGAAAAGTGGCCCAAAGATCACAGAGTGTATTTTGATGAATTGCGAGCTCTCGTTTCAGAATTCACCAATAGAGTCGGGGAACGGAGGGACCTGCACCCGCTGGACCAGAACCTGCCCCAGGCAGAGTGGGTGTTGCTGAAGGTCATCAAGCTAAAGTGGTCGGAGCCAAGGTGGACGGGTCCTCATCAGGTGGTGGAGAGAACGAGTCATGCGGTCCGCCTGAGGGACAAAGGAGAGACGTGGTACCATTGGAGCCAGTGTACACCAGCGCAGGAGCCAGGGAGGTCGCTAACGGACCTCATCCAAACCGGGAAGGAGGAGCTTTCCCCAGTGTGGATGGAAGGAGGACCAGCACCAGCCGGACCCGTGCCAGGAGCGGACCCCAGGACACGGCGGGACCACGAGCGAGTGAAGGAGACAAAGGACGGCGCCAGGGGAATAGACTCTTAGGGGAAAGAACTGAAAAATACTGTAACAAAAGGGGGTATAGGACACCGAGTGGCTACTACTCGTACCGAGATGACAGGGTTACAGAGAAAGGTCCGGGGAGATGATAGTAGAATGAAATGGTATATGGACATTGGTGGAATAATGATGTGTGTTGTATGTTGTTACAGGTTTCCCAGGTTGGCATCGGGTCTTCATTCCCCCAGCGAAGAGGTTCGCGACCCCACCTGAGGACACCTGTTTGAGGAAATTTGGGGGATTGAATTGGACTATGTCAAGGGGTCGCATACGAGCATTCTGGGATAGATAATCCGCTGGAGGAATGGCTGACCTCGATGTTCGGCCAGTGGAGAGGTTTATAATGTCTGTTCTTTTATCGCTATCTACATTTGGTGCTATAATGGTTACTTGTGGGTGTTGTTGTATCCCATGCATAAGAGGGCTTGCCATGAGAGTGATCTCTACAGCCATTGAGAAGGCTCCAGGATCGCCATCAGGGATGCTGATGCCTCTACTGGAGCAGCATGACCCGGGAGAACTGGAGCTTGGCGAATAGGGGTGATCTCTCTGGGGAGAGATCAAAAGGGAGAATTGTAGATGTAGTGATTGTATGAGTTAGCGAACTGTTGTAAGCTGTTGTAACCAATGTAGATGTATTGATTATATAAGTTAGTGAACTGTTGTAAGCTGTTGTAACCAATGAAACAAGATATTAAATGTCTGTAATATGAACCGAAACTGAAGGAGCAAGTAGGAGAATAGGAAACCCTGTTTAAGCAGTTGCCGGGGAGAGAAAGATTTAGTATGTCTGTCTTTTGAGAAACAGGACACAGGTTAGAGACACACACACATAGTCTGACAGGCCAGACAGAAACCAGGAGGAGACAAGAAGATGTTTGCGTTTATCCTTATAAGGAATAGAATTGGAACTGGACCAATAGCACACTTGTTCTGTGAATTTAACGACTCTATCTTTTTGGGCGTAGTAGAAGTATAAAATGATCTGTTGAATGTTGATCCTTAGACATTGTGCAGCGACACGTGTCTCCAGAAGCTTCTGTAATAAATGGACATATGATACGGTAATTGACCTGACTCTTGGTGTTTTATTCTCCTTTCCAACAAACCAACTTGGGGAAGTGTTAGACTTCAACAACACACTGCACATGATAAGTGATGGACCAACGACGCAGTATCGTTCAAAGAAGAACTTCTTCCGTCTCAGCTGTGTTCCATTTGAGCTAGGATTCAGGTCACATGGAATTTCCTAGAGGTAGGCCATGGAAAGGGTGCAGCTGATGGGGTTGGCGCAGCCTTAAAACGGAGGGCAGATGTTGTTGTTGCAGGTGGAACAGACATTCCAGATGCGAGGATGTTCTTTGAGAAGCTGATAGAAGAGAAGTAAAAAATCAAGCTCTTCTACATCACAGAACGTGAGATAGAAGAAAATGACAGATCTACACCAGACCAGCTTGAAACTGTATGTGGTTCAATGAAAATCCACCAGGTAAGCTTGAGCACACACCACACAAGCAGTACAACAGCCCAAAGTGTTGGTTTTCTTTTAGTTTATATTTGTGTTGTGTGAAATTATAATGACTGTTGTGCTTTTTGTTTGTAGATTTTTACCACCAAGTCCGGCCACATCAACTGGCGAATCCTAAGCTGTTTCTGCTCAGCTCCTGAAGATTGCCTTTGCTCTGCCCCTGAGTGTGTGGTCCTCAACAAAGCACAGAAAAAGAAAACCATTATGAAGACTGTGATGGCAATTTCTAAAGTCCAAATAGTTCTATGAAAATCAGGTCTTTACACTGGCTGCCAGTTACATATAGGATCGATTTTAAAGTATTATTACTGGTATATAAATCGTTCAAAGGCCTAGGACCTCAATACATTGCAGATATGCTCAATGAATATAAACCCAAACGAACACTCAGATCATTAGGATCACATCAGCTAGAAATACCAAGGGTTCACTCTAAGCAAGGAGAGTCTGCTTTTAGCTATTATGCCAGTCGCAGCTGGAACCAGCTTCCAGAAGAGATCAGATGTGCTCCTACAGTAGTCACATTCAAATCCAGACTCAAAACACATCTATTTTACTTTGCATTTAATGAATGAGCACTGTGCCACTGTCCGTCCGACTGTTTTCACTGTCCTTTATTTTATTATATTTTTAATTCTAAACTGTATTTGCTTAACGGTTTTAATTTTTCTTATTTCTTCACTGTTCTGTATTTGATTTTATATTCTTAATGGTTTTTATTTTTTCTTATTTCTGTTACAGTACCTCTGTCTAATGGATATTTAAATTGTTTTTATGTAAAGCACTTTGAATGACCATTGTGTATGAAATGTGCTATATAAATAAAATTGCCTTGCCTTGCCTTGCCTTGCCTTGCCTTGAAAATGGTAGGTAAGACAGGAGAAATCAATTGCGCAATAAACGGTTTTAATAAAACTTGCAAGGAGAGAATACGCTGGTTACAAAGTAACAGTGAATAGTCTCTAACTCAATATAGCTCATTCAACCGTATATATCACATAGGAAAAAGGGGTGTGGTAAGATGCTGCCATCTGACTCATGTCAATAAAACACCTTTCCCTTTGTTCTATCACACAAGTCAAATCTTCCCCCACCTTATCCTTCCTGCCATAATGTTTACTGTTGTGTTTACCCAAAGGGGCCAACTGACCTGTTGTGTATCTTCTCCTATCCTGTCCTAAAACCCATTGATCTGCATCTGGACAGACAATAGATGCCCCCTATGCAAATACCAGATCTCCCACATTCCTCTACCTATCTAAACAGTGGGACTCAGTCCTAATCAGTGAGAATACATTGTATAAAGAAATTTCCACAACAAGACAGAGCCATGCCAAGGGATGCTCAATACAACGCCTGAAATAACCATGTCTTTGGTGGGAGAATGGTGTGTGGTCTGTTACGATGGGGAGGCCTACCCAGGTGTGGTCCAGGATGTAGATGAAGAGTCTGTCCAGGTGAAAACAATGTGTATCATTGGGGTTAACCGTTTTTTTTTGCCTCTGAAAGACGACATCCTGTGGTACAGGCATGAAGATTTCCTGGGGCTCGTGCCAGAGCCAAAACCAGTCACCAAGAGACATATGATGCTTGATGTCTCTGTCTGGAATAAAGTATCGTCCATGATGGATGAGAGGATGGAAGTTTGACAAGTTTTTGTCTGTTTTGTGGATTTGGTATCAATGACATGTTTGTGGTGTTTCATATTTTAATCAATTGTTGAACAAAAAGTTTAAATAAACTGTCAGATTAGATTCTAGTTGTTTGGTATAGTTAATATGACTAATGTGTTATTTCAGCGTTTTACCTGTTCTTAACTGCCCTCCTGTTTCATGTTTTTTTTTTTTTATTCAACATGGCTATGAAATGATTAAATAGTCTGTTTAGACTATATTTATACTGAACCAATCCTGTTCACAAGGAACACAGTTTATGTTTGGTCTTCCATTATCAGATTAAACTATGTTTTGATGTTTAAACAGATTACTAGCTTTTGTTTTTTTTTGTTGGTCTGAAGTCACTTAGGTTATTAAATTACAATTACAGGTTACGATCAGTGATTTGTCATCACCGCAACAAACTGTCATTACCAGAACTCCAATGTCATCACCATCACAATACATATTTTTGCCAATAAATTATGTATAAATTACAAAAACATCCTACAATTATATATTTCTGACAATGTTGGACAGTCTAAATGATCACTGTATTAAAAAGTTTTGATATATGGCATTCACTTAAAATAAGCTTATATTCCAAGCCAGGGTAGATGGATGAATCAGAAATGTAGATGCTTAAATGATTATAATTCATCTTGCAAGTGAAAATCAACAATCCCATTAAGTTCAAGATGAAATAGATTCCATGTGAAACCACAAAATGTTTTAAAAGCACTGATTTATCATTTAAGTTTTATTTTTTACATATATTTGATGATGTGTTGGTAATGACATATTTACTTGACATAGATAAGAAAATGGCAAAAAATCATAAATTCCCTTATCTTATGGTCTCAACCAATCTTGTAACGTCACTCCTGACTAATGGACTGATAATTTGATGTATACCAATTAGTCAAATTGTGGATTTTAATTTTCAAAATTGCAACAACCCAATTTGGCCCTTAATCTGAGAAATGCCCTGTTATAATGTTCAATAAAGGAAACTTAAATCTGAACCCGTTACAAAATGGATAATATTGTGCTTGTTCATAAATTTTTTAAATGTACGATTAAAGAACTCCTTTCCAGAGTCCGTTTGGACTTTCTTGGGAATTCCCCTCTCTTTCAAAATAGATACTTTTGAGAAAATGTAGTCAGCCTGGAACTGGTCTGGAAAGTTTTTCTCACTGGCTTATGGAGAGTATAAGCATCCTGGCCAGACAGCCAATCAGTTACAGGTCCGTCACTTACACTACTTCCTGTTTCTTGCACAACAGCTCTGTGACGTTGCTCCTTTCCCCAAAAAGACCCCGGGTGAGCGGGATTTAAATTTATATTTTTCATTAGCTGCTCCATCCTCGTTAATTATCGTTATTATGGTCATTTCAAAAGTATGTATCAGACACATATAGAAAAGGTTGAGGAGAATTTATTGAAAAAAATCTAATTACATGCTTACAATATCAATCAAGAGTTTAAAATCAATTTGCAATATCAATCAAGGGTTTAAAATCAATTTGCAATATCAATCAAGAGTTTAAAATCAGTTTACTCGTTTATGTAATAATTATTGACTTTGAATACTTTGATTACATTTACAGGCTTGTGGCTCTGTACTTTTAAAACACACAGATCGATTATATATGCATACAAACAAATTAGATGATTCACATTACATATCATCAGTGGTTCAAAGTAAATACGTAAAACTTTAGACCAATATTTTTCTAACAGTCCATCTACTTCTAACGATATCAAGTTTTGCCATTTTTGAGTCATACAGACACGATCCAAGATTTCCTTCATTTGTTGCACACATTCAACACTAACAAAAGTTTGGGATGTGTAGAGTGAAGAATTATTTACTTTCCTTTCAAAATAATTTGCATTATAAGATCTGTAACATTTCTCAAAACACATTTTTGAGTTGTTCTCTCAAAAAACCTACATAAACAGTTACCCATTATACCAATTAAGGATTTCAGGAAACAGATTTTAGACAGTCTGACTGGGAGACAAATCTTCAGGTATGTTCTGCCAGAAAAGAATGACTTCCATTACCAGGCCCTGGCTGTCTTTGTTCTTGCCCAGCAGCGAATCAAAGATCTTGTTCCAGGGTCATACTGATGGAGGTTGAATCTTTCAGCTCGTTTAGAAAAACCTAGGAAATTCCACGGACACAAGTTAATTCAAATTTAAGTCCCAAGGATTTCAGGGTTCTGGCCAACACGGATATGAAACTGTCATCAAAATGGTTGATATAATAATACTTGGTACAATCATAGAGACACTGATGCTGCCGCTGAATTCTATGGCCTGTAAGACAACCGTGGCAGTTTTCTTTTTTGTGCTCTTCGAACACAGTCCCTAAAAGTGTTACAATGCAAGCCTTTATGGTTATCACAAAAGTCTGACTCAAACGTCGACCATCAAAAACGTCAGAATCCGGGGTATAGGAAGGCTGGTCAGGTGGTGGTGGTGGTGGTGGGGTATAGGAAGGTAGGTCAGGTGGTGGTGGTGGTGGGGTATAGGAAGGCAGGTCAGGTGGTGGTGGTGGTGGGGTATAGGAAGGCTGGTCAGGTGGTGGTGGTGGTGGGGTATAGGAAGGCAGGTCAGGTGGTGGTGGTGGTGGTGGGGTATAGGAACGCAGGTCAGGTGGTGGTGGTGGTGGTGGGGTATAGGAAGGCAGGTCAGGTGGTGGTGGAGGTGGGGTATAGGAAGGCAGGTCAGGTGGTGGTGGTGGTGGGGTATAGGAAGGCAGGTCAGGTGGTGGTGGTGGTGGTGGGGTATAGGAAGGCAGGTCAGGTCAGGTGGTGGTGGTGGTGGTGGGGTATAGGAAGGCAGGTCAGGTGGTGGTGGTGGTGGGGTATAGGAAGGCAGGTCAGGTGGTGGTGGTGGTGGGGTATAGGAAGGCAGGTCAGGTGGTGGTGGTGGTGGTGGGGTATAGGAAGGCAGGTCAGGTGGTGGTGGTGGTGGGGTATAGAAAGGCAGGTCAGGTGGTGGTGGTGGGGTATAGGAAGGCAGGTCAGGTGGTGGTGGTGGTGGGGTATAGGAAGGCTGGTCAGGTGGTGGTGGTGGTGGGGTATAGGAAGGCAGGTCAGGTGGTGGTGGTGGTGGTGGGGTATAGGAACGCAGGTCAGGTGGTGGTGGTGGAGGTGGGGTATAGGAAGGCAGGTCAGGTGGTGGTGGTGGTGGTGGTGGTGGGGTATAGGAAGGCAGGTCAGGTGGTGGTGGTGGTGGTGGTGGTGGGGTATAGGAAGGCAGGTCAGGTGGTGGTGGTGGTGGGGTATAGGAAGGCAGGTCAGGGGGTGGTGGTGGTGGGGTATAGGAAGGCAGGTCAGGTGGTGGTGGAGGTGGGGTATAGGAAGGCAGGTCAGGTGGTGGTGGTGGTGGTGGTGGGGTATAGGAAGGCAGGTCAGGTGGTGGTGGTGGTGCTGGGGTATAGGAAGGCAGGTCAGGTCAGGTGGTGGTGGTGGGGTATAGGAAGGCAGGTCAGGTGGTGGTGGTGGTGGGGTATAGGAAGGCAGGTCAGGTGGTGGTGGTGGTGGGGTATAGGAAGGCAGGTCAGGTGGTGGTGGGGTATAGAAAGGCAGGTCAGGTGGTGGTGGTGGGATATAGGAAGGCAGGTCAGGTGGTGGTGGTGGTGGGGTATAGGAAGGCAGGTCAGGTGGTGGTGGTGGTGGTGGGGTATAGGAAGGCAGGTCAGGTGGTGGTGGTGGTGGTGGGGTATAGGAAGGCAGGTCAGGTGGTGGTGGTGGGGTATAGGAAGGCAGGTCAGGTGGTGGTGGTGGTGGTGGTGGGGTATAGGAAGGCAGGTCAGGTGGTGGTGGTGGTGGTGGGGTATAGGAAGGCAGGTCAGGTCAGGTGGTGGTGGTGGTGGTGGGGTATAGGAAGGCAGGTCAGGTGGTGGTGGTGGTGGGGTATAGGAAGGCAGGTCAGGTGGTGGTGGTGGTGGGGTATAGGAAGGCAGGTCAGGTGGTGGTGGTGGTGGTGGGGTATAGGAAGGCAGGTCAGGTGGTGGTGGTGGTGGGGTATAGAAAGGCAGGTCAGGTGGTGGTGGTGGGGTATAGGAAGGCAGGTCAGGTGGTGGTGGTGGTGGGGTATAGGAAGGCTGGTCAGGTGGTGGTGGTGGTGGTGGGGTATAGGAAGGCAGGTCAGGTGGTGGTGGTGGTGGTGGGGTATAGGAACGCAGGTCAGGTGGTGGTGGTGGAGGTGGGGTATAGGAAGGCAGGTCAGGTGGTGGTGGTGGTGGTGGTGGGGTATAGGAAGGCAGGTCAGGTGGTGGTGGTGGTGGTGGTGGGGTATAGGAAGGCAGGTCAGGTGGTGGTGGTGGTGGGGTATAGGAAGGCAGGTCAGGGGGTGGTGGTGGTGGGGTATAGGAAGAATAGGCCTATAGGAGAGAGGTCTTTTCCAACATTGTGAGATAATGTGGGGGTTTAGGTCTCCCGGCTGAGTCCTCTGGCATCAAGGAAGCCATGGTTCTTTGAAGGGTCTACTTTAGCCCCGCCCTTTTATTGCTGCATAGATCCTTTGACCAGAGGGCGTGGCTTTTTAACCAATACATATCATTCCTGCTTCCATATACATCGTGGCTTTAGCTGGATCGTATTCATAACTATCGTCTGCAACAAGACATCTCCTAAGTTTAACAACGCTCTGCCATTGTTGACTTTGTACGTATAGCTCATCAATTTTCCAAAACATGTCATTTTCCAGATCACCCCAGACGTTAACTGATATCCTTACCTCTGACATTTTACCGATCTTTCCGTCGCTTATGTTCATCGTGAGGGAAGAAAGCTCAACAAAAACCGAAAGGAAGTCCATTTTACCTTCAGATTTTTACTGTGTGATGCATTTTCTCTGGAGCTCGGTACACCTTCCCAATCGATCTCCAAACCAGTGTCGATAGTGTAACCTCTCATGCCTGACTTTATTTCATGACACAACACATGGCGTAATACTTCCCAGTCAGTGATTTGGTACTCCACGCCACAGGTGTCATTTGTATATTCAGCTCCCATGGCTAAAATGTACAACTTCACTTTAGAAGCCAGATAATCAAACACAAAGCCGACCATTTTTCCATCCGCCATGTCATGCTGATCCATCAGCTGTTTAAACGGTGGTTTATCTTTTTTTTCACTCCTTCGTTCTGCAGCCTATTTCAAAGGTCAGGGTTGTCACTGGTGTATCACGAAGTACAGACGTCATCTTGAATCTTATACAGAGTAAAAAACGCTTTCAACTGCAAACCAGGAGAAGTCTAGCTCTGATGTATGTGTAAATCTCAGAGAATGAACCAATGGTAAACCTGCTCAACCCAAATATTACCACCCCCAGACTGTTCATACAAACTGTTACTCATAACCCTGTTTGAACCCCCCTCTCATCCCACAGAATCACCTGCTCTACCCCTCCTACATAAATAGACATGTACCCCCCTCTCATCCCACATAATCACCTGCTCTACCCCTCCTACATAAACAGACATGTACCCCCCTCTCATCCCACATAATCACCTGCTCTACCCCTCCTACATAAACAGACATGTACCCCCCTCTCATCCCACATAATCACCTGCTCTACCCCTCCTTCATAAACAGACATGAACCCCCCTCTCATCCCACATAATCACCTGCTCTACCCCTCCTGCATAAACAGACATGTACCCCCCTCTCATCCCACATAATCACCTGCTCTACCCCTCCTACATAAACAGACATGTACCCCCCTCTCATCCCACATAATCACCTGCTCTACCCCTCCTACATAAACAGACATGTACCCCCCTCTCATACCACAGAATCACCTGCTCTACCCCTCCTACATAAACAGACATGAACCCCCCTCTCATCCCACATAATCACCTGCTCTACCCCTCCTACATAAACAGACATGTACCCCCCTCTCATACCACAGAATCACCTGCTCTACCCCTCCTACATAAACAGACATGTACCCCCCTCTCATCCCACATAATCACCTGCTCTACCCCTCCTACATAAACAGACATGTACCCCCCTCTCATCCCACATAATCACCTGCTCTACCCCTCCTACATAAACAGACATGAACCCCCCTCTCATACCACATAATCACCTGCTCTACCCCTCCTACATAAACAGACATGTACCCCCCTCTCATCCCACATAATCACCTGCTCTACCCCTCCTACATAAACAGACATGTACCCCCCTCCCTTACCACATAATCACCTGCTCTACCCCTCCTACATAAACAGACATGTACCCCCCTCTCATCCCACATAATCACCTGCTCTACCCCTCCTACATAAACAGACATGAACCCCCCTCTCATACCACATAATCACCTGCTCTACCCCTCCTACATAAACAGACATGTACCCCCCTCTCATCCCACATAATCACCTGCTCTACCCCTCCTGCATAAACAGACATGTACCCCCCTCCCTTACCACATAATCACCTGCTCTACCCCTCCTACATAAACAGACATGTACCCCCCTCTCATCCCACAGAATCACCTGCTCTACCCCTCCTACATAAATAGACATGTACCCCCCTCTCATCCCACATAATCACCTGCTCTACCCCTCCTACATAAACAGACATGTACCCCCCTCTCATCCCACATAATCACCTGCTCTACCCCTCCAACATAAACAGACATGTACCCCCCTCTCATCCCACATAATCACCTGCTCTACCCCTCCTTCATAAACAGACATGAACCCCCCTCTCATCCCACATAATCACCTGCTCTACCCCTCCTGCATAAACAGACATGTACCCCCCTCTCATCCCACATAATCACCTGCTCTACCCCTCCTACATAAACAGACATGTACCCCCCTCTCATCCCACATAATCACCTGCTCTACCCCTCCTACATAAACAGACATGTACCCCCCTCTCATACCACAGAATCACCTGCTCTACCCCTCCTACATAAACAGACATGAACCCCCCTCTCATCCCACATAATCACCTGCTCTACCCCTCCTACATAAACAGACATGTACCCCCCTCTCATACCACAGAATCACCTGCTCTACCCCTCCTACATAAACAGACATGTACCCCCCTCTCATCCCACATAATCACCTGCTCTACCCCTCCTACATAAACAGACATGTACCCCCCCCTCATCCCACATAATCACCTGCTCTACCCCTCCTACATAAACAGACATGAACCCCCCTCTCATACCACATAATCACCTGCTCTACCCCTCCTACATAAACAGACATGTACCCCCCTCTCATCCCACATAATCACCTGCTCTACCCCTCCTACATAAACAGACATGTACCCCCCTCTCATCCCACATAATCACCTGCTCTACCCCTCCTACATAAACAGACATGTACCCCCCCCCCTTACCACATAATCACCTGCTCTACCCCTCCTACATAAACAGACATGTACCCCCCCCTCATCCCACATAATCACCTGCTCTACCCCTCCTACATAAACAGACATGAACCCCCCTCTCATACCACATAATCACCTGCTCTACCCCTCCTACATAAACAGACATGTACCCCCCTCTAATCCCACATAATCACCTGCTCTACCCCTCCTACATAAACAGACATGTACCCCCCTCCCTTACCACATAATCACCTGCTCTACCCCTCCTACATAAACAGACATGTACCCCCCTCCCTTACCACATAATCACCTGCTCTACCCCTCCTACATAAACAGACATGTACCCCCCTCTCATCCCACAGAATCACCTGCTCTACCCCTCCTACATAAACAGACATGAACCCCCCTCTCACCCCACATTATCACCTGCTCTACCCCTCCTACATAAACAGACATGTACCCCCCCCTCATCCCACATAATCACCTGCTCTACCCCTCCTACATAAACAGACATGAACCCCCCTCTCATACCACATAATCACCTGCTCTACCCCTCCTACATAAACAGACATGTACCCCCCTCTCATCCCACATAATCACCTGCTCTACCCCTCCTACATAAACAGACATGTACCCCCCTCCCTTACCACATAATCACCTGCTCTACCCCTCCTACATAAACAGACATGTACCCCCCTCTCATCCCACAGAATCACCTGCTCTACCCCTCCTACATAAATAGACATGTACCCCCCTCTCATCCCACATAATCACCTGCTCTACCCCTCCTACATAAACAGACATGTACCCCCCTCTCATCCCACATAATCACCTGCTCTACCCCTCCTACATAAACAGACATGTACCCCCCTCTCATCCCACATAATCACCTGCTCTACCCCTCCTTCATAAACAGACATGAACCCCCCTCTCATCCCACATAATCACCTGCTCTACCCCTCCTGCATAAACAGACATGTACCCCCCTCTCATCCCACATAATCACCTGCTCTACCCCTCCTACATAAACAGACATGTACCCCCCTCTCATCCCACATAATCACCTGCTCTACCCCTCCTACATAAACAGACATGTACCCCCCTCTCATACCACAGAATCACCTGCTCTACCCCTCCTACATAAACAGACATGAACCCCCCTCTCATCCCACATAATCACCTGCTCTACCCCTCCTACATAAACAGACATGTACCCCCCTCTCATCCCACATAATCACCTGCTCTACCCCTCCTGCATAAACAGACATGTACCCCCCTCCCTTACCACATAATCACCTGCTCTACCCCTCCTACATAAACAGACATGTACCCCCCCCTCATCCCACATAATCACCTGCTCTACCCCTCCTACATAAACAGACATGAACCCCCCTCTCATACCACATAATCACCTGCTCTACCCCTCCTACATAAACAGACATGTACCCCCCTCTCATCCCACATAATCACCTGCTCTACCCCTCCTACATAAACAGACATGTACCCCCCTCCCTTACCACATAATCACCTGCTCTACCCCTCCTACATAAACAGACATGTACCCCCCCTCTCATCCCACATAATCACCTGCTCTACCCCTCCTACATAAACAGACATGAACCCCCCTCTCATACCACATAATCACCTGCTCTACCCCTCCTACATAAACAGACATGTACCCCCCTCTCATCCCACATAATCACCTGCTCTACCCCTCCTACATAAACAGACATGTACCCCCCTCCCTTACCACATAATCACCTGCTCTACCCCTCCTACATAAACAGACATGTACCCCCCTCTCATCCCACAGAATCACCTGCTCTACCCCTCCTACATAAACAGACATGAACCCCCCTCTCATCCCACAGAATCACCTGCTCTACCCCTCCTACATAAACAGACATGAACCCCCCTCTCACCCCACATTATCACCTGCTCTACCCCTCCTACATAAACAGACATGTACCCCCCCCTCATCCCACATAATCACCTGCTCTACCCCTCCTACATAAACAGACATGAACCCCCCTCTCATACCACATAATCACCTGCTCTACCCCTCCTACATAAACAGACATGTACCCCCCTCTCATCCCACATAATCACCTGCTCTACCCCTCCTGCATAAACAGACATGTACCCCCCTCCCTTACCACATAATCACCTGCTCTACCCCTCCTACATAAACAGACATGTACCCCCCTCTCATCCCACAGAATCACCTGCTCTACCCCTCCTACATAAACAGACATGAACCCCCCTCTCATCCCACAGAATCACCTGCTCTACCCCTCCTACATAAACAGACATGTACCCCCCTCTCATCCCACATAATCACCTGCTCTACCCCTCCTACATAAACAGACATGTACCCCCCTCTCATCCCACATAATCACCTGCTCTACCCCTCCTACATAAACAGACATGAACCCCCCTCTCACCCCACATTATCACCTGCTCTACCCCTCCTACATAAACAGACATGTACCCCCCTCTCATCCCACAGAATCACCTGCTCTACCCCTCCTACATAAACAGACATGAACCCCCCTCTCACCCCACATTATCACCTGCTCTACCCCTCCTACATAAACAGACATGTACCCCCCTCTCATCCCACATAATCACCTGCTCTACCCCTCCTACATAAACAGACATGTACCCCCCTCTCATCCCACATAATCACCTGCTCTACCCCTCCTACATAAACAGACATGTACCCCCCTCTCATACCACATAATCAACTGTTCTACCCCTCCTACATAAACAGACATGTACCCCCCTCTCATACCACATAATCACCTGCTCTACCCCTCCTACATAAACAGACATGAACCCCCGGAAAAAACAACTGTTAAAAACCCGGACATAAATTTACAACCATTAAAATTTCATTTTTCATAATCCTTTTGACCTACCCCTCTCATCCCACATAATCACCTGCTCTACCCCTCCCTCTCTAACCAAACATGAGCCCCCCCCAGAAAAACAAATGATACCATCCGGTCATGAATCAAAAAATCATTTTAATATTCTCACACATATGCAGCTGCCAAAAGATCATAGGTCAAAGCAATAAATCACTCTTGATGTAATGTGCCTTATACCATATCTCTCTCATGGGGAATGGTGTGGTACATCAAGGAATACAATATTTTACACACCCTCTTTTCCACAATGAAACTCAATGGATATGAAATACTTATTGACTCATACAGAAAAATATGCCACAGTAAATGTATTTTAGGAAATGTCCAGGAGACTCTATAGAGTGATTGTATGCAAAAACATCAAGGGGCACTGTGTATTTGCAATTGTTGCTGGCATTTTACTCCACGCATAACATTGGCCACAATGCAAATTACTGTATTTGAAATATATATTTCCCTATACAAAAGAACTATAGAATATTTTTTTCTGTATGAGTCAATATGTATTTCATATCCATTGAGTAACATTGTGGCCAATGGGATGGGCGGGGTAAAATCTAAGCCTTCAGAGTAGGTTACGGTGTGTTATTTTTTAATGGAAAAAACAAGTAAATGTAACGTTATTGAACAAAACGGTAAGGTGACCATAATAGGTGACGGTAGCTGATAGTAGCGGGTCGTATTTTTAGCTACGTCGCTAACCAACTATTGGAAAATATCAATATTTCCAATGTAATTTCAGAAATTATCATTAAATAATTGCTAGCTAACATTTGAATGTCACTAATAATCGCTAAAAATGTATTACTCTGTACAAAAACATATATTCTGTTGGCTATGCCGATAATAGGGGGTTGTAGACCTCTAGTCTTTGGAAGTGTGTTTCTCTCCATTATGTGCTTACAGGTCTAATCAGATAGAGAGAGAAGAGGAGACTGCCTCTAAAATGAGTCTTTCTGGGGAGAGGAAGGAGGGGGCCTCTGCCTCTAAAATCACTATTTTTGGAGAACATCAATCAAATTTATTTATAAAGCCCTTTTTACAACAGCAGTTGTCACAAATTGCTTTACAGAGACACCCGGCCTTAAACCCCAAGGAGCAAACAACAGTAGTGTTGAATTTCAGTGGCTAGGAAAAACTCCCTAAGAAGGTCGAATTTTAGGAAGAAACCTAGAGAGGACCCAGGCTCAAAGGTGTGACCAGTCCTCTTCTGGCTGTGCCGGGTGAGATATTAAGAGTCCAATTGGAATAATAAATACATTTCTCTGGGCTAAATCCAGAGTCTATTGGATTTTAGACTAGGTCAGAAGTATGACCAGGTGGACAAGGACAGGGACAGCAACGGGCCCCCCAAACCAGGTAATCCGCAGGTGTGGACCAGGACCTCATCTCCTTCTAAAATTTAAAACTGGAGGAAACTGAGAAAAGTTATTAGTACATCCCTCATATCCCCCAGCACAATAATATAGCAGCGTAACACCTTGGAACTGAGACGGGGGGGTCTGGTGACACTCTGGCACTACCCGGGGGAGGCCCCGGACAGGGCCCAACAGGCAGGAAATCAATCCAACCACATTGCCAGGCATCAACCAAAGGGACACCCACCAACCGCAACCCCCCTGAATGAGGGCCGAGTATTGCTAGCGGCGTACAGCCCAATTGCACAAGTGCGCAACAGAGAGTCAACAACAAGCCAGTGACTCTTCCCCCGAAAGGCATTGGAGGGAGGGCATCCCAGTGGCGACGAGAGCCCACCTGGCAAGACAGCAAGGGTGGAAAGTATTAAGCCTACTGGTCACCTTCACGCCCCCGGGCCAGGCTACACCTAATTATAAACCGTGCTGTAGAGATGAGTTTTTAGTAGACACTTGAAAGTTTGCACTGAGTTTGCATTTATAATCTTAATTGGCAGATCATTCCACAGGAGTGGAGCTCTATGAGAAAAGGCCCTGCCGCCAACTGTTTGTTTAGAAATTCTAGGTACAATTAAAAGGCCTGCATCTTGCGATCTAAGGTTACGTGTAGGTATGTATGGCTGGATCATTTCAGCAAGGTAAGTAGGAGCAAGTCCATGTATTGATTTATAGGTTAAGAGTAAAACCTTAAAATCAACCCTAACCCTAACAGGCAGCCAATGTAAGGATGCCAGGACAGGAGTAATGTGTTAAAAATTTTTTGTTCTAGTTAGAATTCTAGCAGCCGTGTGCAGCACTAATTGAAGTTTATTTATTAATTTGTCTGGATAACCAGAGCATAACAGAAGAGCATTGCAGTAATCTAATCTAGAAGTAACGAAAGCATGGATAAATTTTTCTGCATCAGTTTTTGATAGAAAGTTTCAAATTTTTGCGATGTTTCGAAGATGAAAATAAGCAACTCTTGAGACATATTTTATGTTCTTCAAAGGAGAGGTCAGGGTCAAGGGTAACGCCAAGGTTTTTTACAGTTTTTTGGGATACGACCATGCAGCCGTCGAGGTTCACAGTGAGATCTGCTAGCAACGCTCTTTGTTTTTTGGGTCCTAAAAGGAGCATTTCTGTTTTATTTGAGTTTAAGAGCAAGAAATTCTCTGTCATCCACTTCCTAATATCTGAAACGCATGTTTCCAAAATAGCTAATTTAGGGGCTTCTCCATGCTTCATTGAAATATATAACTCTGTGTCATCAGCATAACAGTGAAAGTTAATATTGTGATTGCTGATTACATCGCCCAGAGGGAGCATGTATAGTGAGAACAATAATGGGCCCAGAACCGAGCCTTGAGGAACTCCAAAGCATACCTTTGACTTGTCAGAGGATATGCCATCCACACTAACGAACTGATATCTTTCAGATAAATAAGATTTAAACCAGGCTAGAACATGTCCACGTAGCCCAATATTGGTTTCCAGTCTCTCTAAGAGAAGGGAGTGATCAATAGTGTCAAAAGCAGCACTAAGATCAAGAAGCAACAGGACGGATGCGGAACCTTTGTCTCAGGCCATTAGAAGGTCATTTGTTACCTTCACGAGTGCAGTCTCAGTACTATGATGGGATCTAAAACCGGACTGGAATATTTCATAAATGTTTTTTGTCTTTAGATAGGCATTCAGTTGTTGGGAAACACATTCTTCTAAGATTTTTGAGAGGAATGGGAGGATCGATATTGGCCTATAATTGTTTAATATGTCGGGATCTAGATTAGATTTTTTTAGAAGAGGCTTAATTTCCGCAATTTTTAGTGAGTTTGGTATGCATCCGGAGGAAAGGGAGCAATTTATTATGTTCAGCATTGGCTGACCTAGCACAGGAAATAACTCCTTAAGTAATTTTGTAGGAATCGGGTCTAGCTGAGAGTTTGTGGGTTTAGAACTCATTACAAACTTTGTAAATGTGTCGAGCGATACGGTATCAAAAAATTCAAGTGTCCCCATTGACACCTGGTCAGGGAGGTTCAGGACATTTTTAGGACAACTGAGATTTTGAGGACCATAACTATTTAAGGAGTCAGTTATTTTCTAATGGTGACGATCTTTTCATCAAAGTAGTTCATGTATTCATTACAACTAAAGTGAAGACCCACTTCACTTGCTAAGCTTTGCTTTTTTGTTAACTTTGCAACTGTATCAAAGAGAAATTTTGGATTGTTTTTGTTCGCCTCAATCATGTTGGAGAAATAAGCTGATCGAGCAGACGTGAGTGATTTTCAGTATTGTACTGTACTGTACAGGCTAGTCTAAATACTTCCAACTTGGTGGAGCGCCACTTTCGCTCCAAATTTCTGGAGGATTTCTTGTTTTAACGGTAAATGTAAAAGACAGTGATCCGATAATCCAGGATTTTGGGGGTAAATTATTAGATCTACAATATCTATTTCTCGTGACAGGACTAAATCTAAGGTATGATTGTGGCAATGTGTTGGACCTGAGACATGTTGGATGAAACCCATTGAGTCAATTATGGCTTCAAAGGCTTTTTGAAGAGGATCATTGGAGTTTTCCATATGAATATTGAAATCGCCAAAAATTTGAATACTATCTGCCATGACTACAAGGTTAGACAAGAATTCTGGAAACTCATTGAGGAACAATGTGTATGGCCCGGGGGACCTATAAATGGTAGCTATGTAAAATGATTTATCGGCCTGGTTAACTTTCATGAGTAAAACTTCGAAAGAATGAAACTCTGTGATGTTTGAGAGTAAGTTTATATTTGCTGTCATAAATATTAGCGACACCCCCTCATTTTCGGGATGCACGAGGGATATGATCACTAGTATAGCCAGGAGGAGAGGCCTCACTTAAGGCAGTGAATTCATTAGGCTTTAGCCACGTTTCACATAAACCAATAGCATCTAGTTTATGATCAGAGATTCATTAATTTACTGCAACTGCCTTTGGAGCAAGGGATCTAACATTTAGGAGTCCCATTTTGAGATGCGAAGTGATACAATTATTTTTATTTTTGACCGAGGTGGAGGAAGGCTTTATCTTAATAAGGTTGTTTTTGTTAGCACTACCTTGTTTAACTTTTCTCAGCCTGGAACGAGTCACAGTGGCAATAGGTAAAGCTGTACTAACTACTCTGGCTATGCTATTGACAGACTCCACTATGCTAGCAGGCTGGCTAACAGCCTGCAGCCTGACCTGCACCCTATCTCATGTTAAAGCTATAGGAGTGAGACTCCTGTCAATGTTCCTAGATAAAAGAAGAGCACCACTCCAGCTAGGATGGAGTCCGTCGCCCCTCAGCAGATCAGGCCTGGCCCTATTTCTGGGAGAGTCCCAAAAAGAAAGCCAGTTATCTACAAACTCTACCTCCTGCGACGGGCAGAACTCCGTTTTCAGCCAGCGATTGAGTTGCGCAAGTCTGCTGTACGGGGCCAGAGACAATTACTCGATGCCGACACATCTTTCTAGCTAATTTACACGCTGATGCTATGTTCTGCTTCGTAACCTCTGACTGTTTCATCCTAACGTCGTTGGTGCCAACATGGATAACAATATCTCTGTACTCTCTATACTTGCCAGTTTTAGACTTCGCTAGCACCAACCCCAGATTTGCGGCTACGTCGGTGGCTCTGCCCCCCGGTAAACAATGTACGATTGCCGGCTGATTCTTTAGTCTAATACTGCGTGTAATGGAATCGCCAATGACTAAAGTTTTCAGTTTTTCAAGGCCACCGGTAGAACATGTCTGCCGATCATTCCCCTCTGAAGACGGCTCGGGCCTTGACTCCGACTCCAGTGGGGAAAACCTGTTCAAAGTCTCAGTTGGTTTTAGCAACGATTCAGGTTTAACTGGTCGACGGCATTTCTTCCCAGTGACCAAGAGAAAGTTATTGCCCGGCTGCAGGAGCTGTGCCGGGGGGCTAAC
This sequence comes from Esox lucius, assembly GCF_011004845.1. Lineage (NCBI taxonomy): Eukaryota > Metazoa > Chordata > Actinopteri > Esociformes > Esocidae > Esox > Esox lucius. The sequence goes on from NC_047579.1 coordinate 11,736,336, forward strand.
AAAACTATCGTTTCTACCTGGTGGCACTGACGCAGATTTTTCTATTTCTACACTAGCATAATCCTTGCCTGGCATTTGCGTCAGAAGCCGAGCCTCTAACTCTGCTATCTTTAACTTAAGACGAACATTCTCCTCCGTGTTGTTGCTACAACAATTACAGTGAAAAGGCATTGTAATGATACTTAGCGTCGGGTGTTCAGGGGTGAGGAGTTATGTTAATTATGTCCAAAAAGAGTCCCGGTGTAGAAAAGTTGGGTAAGAGGTCAACAGATAAATATTGCGTTGGTAAAACTCTAAAATAGAATTTTGACCAATTAGTTTATATCGAGTAAATTCGAAAAAGTTTGGCAGGTAGCCAGGTAGGTAACAGCAAGCAGAGTACAGCACGTCAACAATCCGACAATGCAGAGAACATGACACCACAGCTAAGAGGTACATTTTGTGAATGGGTTTGTACATCTGAGTTTAGAGTAGAAAAGTGACTGAATATTTTCCCATAAGATGCATTTATTGGGGCTGGTACAATGGGAGTATAATGCGTTTTATGACCCACAAAAGTCAAAATAGTTTGTTACATATTCAACCTTATGGGCATTTGTTATCTTCATTTATATGTCACAAGCATGTTTTGAGTTCCCTTTGTTATCCAGTAATGTGGGAGAACATGAAGTGCTGTATATTTTTAGTAATTTACAAGAGGTGTTGCTATTGTATCGGCCAGCAGAAGGAGACACTTACTCTAGTAGTTGATTAACCCGCTCTCACTCTAGTGCTGCTCTCACCAGCCCGTCTAGTAGTCAGTTAGTTGACAGAGAAGAAGACAACTAAACAAAGGCTGAGGAACCAGAAAAACATGATTTAAAACGTTATATAGAAGGTGAGGAATTCATAAAACATACGATATGAAACACCAAGCTAAGGAGATGATATAATTGTTATTTTGTGAGTGCATTTTTATAGTTTTATTAAATTGTAAATATATGTTAGCATGTCGGCTATTTTTATCTACAAAGAAAGTGAAGGAGGTAGTCCTTATTGATAACAGAGCTAAACAGAGAGTCTACTTGAAGTAGGTCATTATCAATGTTTAAATCCTGCTACATCAGTTAGCAAGTCAGCCTACATTTTTATTCACTATACATTTATATACTTAATGTGGCCAATAAGTAACAACTTATAATGTACAGCACCAACAATACCGCTTCTGTTTTATCTCCATTACACTGAATGTAATTTACATGTCACAAACATGACCAAACCAAGGTTACTAAAACAGATACAGTATTGACTTCAAATGTCTGTTAGCTCCTCCTACTGTTGACTTGTGTAATACATGTTTTGAGGCAGGTCAGTTAGCACAGGTAAACTGAAAGTAAAGTTCCTGCACAGGATCCATTTTGATTTGACGTGGCTGTATAATATATATTTTTCAATATTTGAACTGAAAAAGGTAATACAAATTGTTTCATAATGAGTAATCAAAGAACAAAGCAGAGAGAGTGATCATTTGGAGTAAGTCATTATCAGTGTTAAAGTGCTGTAACATCAATGTAGTTATTCAGTCCACGTTCTCAAATGTGTTGATTTGTTGTCAGTAAAATCTATGTAAAAGCTAAAGCATAATTTACTTCTGTGTTTGTTATTTACTGGTATTTGATTATAGTAATGCTTGTTATTCTTCAGTTTGTATCTGATCAATACATTGTGACTTCTAGTCTTTGAGTCTTGATCCAGGAAGTGTGTTTCTCTCCATTATGTGCTTACAGGTCTAATCAGATAGAGAGAGAAGAGGGGACTTCCTCTAAAATGAGTCTTACTGGAGAGAGGGAGGTTGACGGCTCTGCCTCTAAAATCAGAATGTTTGGTGAAAATGACACCAGAGCTAAAAGGTGAAATAATAATAATTTGGTTTGAGAATGGATTTCCACATCTTTGGTCAGAGTAGAAAAGTGACTGAATATTTCCCGCTGTTGTGTTGAAGGGTAAAACGGCAGAAGAGACCAGCCTCCCCTGTACCCAGTTGTGTGTCCATGAAGAGTGACCGGTCTATGGGTGAACATCTGAACTTCAAAACAGGAGATTCAGGGTGAGAAATAAAAAGAAGCTGGGTTTTGATAAGTTTTAGATACTGTTGTATCTGTTTACTAATGTTTTAAATCCAGGTTTGTATTTAATATTGATGCTATGGGTGTTTTAGTTTAATATTTAAATTAATTAACTAAACTTTCATAATGTGTATTACATATCAGTGCTGAGGTTTTAGTATAATATTTATATGGTTAACTTACACTTTTCAGGTGTGTAATATTTATTTATACCATTGTATAGATATAGATCATGGAAATGGTTAACCGGCATTATACAATATACCATGGTAATAAATAAATAAGAATAAGATTGCCTTTTTATAGTTTAATAAATTGATAAATACATGTTAGCTTTGAAGCTAATGTCGGCTATCAGTATCACACACACACACACACACACAAGGCAATTTTGGTATATGTACTTTTTGTCAGAAATAATACATGAAAAATAATATATATTGAGTTTAGGAGATTAATACCAAGGCCTTTTTTACAAATGGTTTTTAGTAACTTTGTGATTTGAAATTGAAGTGTGGCCTTGACAAATGACAGAGGTTATATTGAGATTAAATTGAAAAAAGAGAAAAAGAACCAGAGAACCAGTTCAATTATTCATAGAAAATCTTCAAGCCCAGAAAACCCTTCATCTTCTCACAATACTATATCCAGGTTGAGGTTTATGATGAACTTTGTGTGTTGTGGTTTTTAACTGTGATTTAAATGGATTTAGGAGCCCACATGTTTCTATTACAGAGATACAATAGTGAATGTTGGATTATGTATAGTAGCATTTATTTGTTTTTTTATTTGAAAAAAGTTGTTAGTCCTGAAATCTGAAGCACAAAACTGTGTGAGTCTGTACAAACTCTCGAAGTGTAGATGTAATGTCATGTTTTGTCCACAGAGACCAACAGGAGAGATCAGAGTCTGAGATTCTCAGTGGTCAATCTGTCCAGAGTCATCAAACAGACCTGTCCTCTATATTCAGTGTATGTGGTCCTGTTATCTACATTTATTTATTTTTACCTTAAGTAAAGTTAACCTGTCAGTCTTTCATGCATTTGTTAATATCTTTTGATATTTAAAGGACTTTATTTTAGTCTAACTTTTTCACTTTCACTTTTTCACTTTCAGTTACTTGAACAGAATATCATGATATTTGTGAAGAAGGAGTTAAAGAGGTTTAAGATAATGCTGAGTTCAGATCTCCCAGAAGGATTTGAGAGTCAGAGGGAGGATGAGGAAGGTGTGGACCCTGAAGATGAGAAGCAGGAGAGCAGTGCCAACGAGGGGGCTCTGAAGATCACACTGCATGTCCTGAGGAACATGTACCAGAAGGATCTTGCTGACACACTGGAGAAAAGTAAGAGTTGTCTGACTTTACTGTTGAATGTTCCAAATGATATTATAGTGACCTTGAGACAACGTATAACAACCTCTTCTGTGTTGAAGAACTTAACATGGAAGAAAGAGACGAGAGACAGATACGTATCTTACAATTTTGTGTTCATGATATATTGACAAAATATTTGCAATAACATGTTGCGCAATCTAAAAATGCAAAATGACTTTTCACTAGATTTGAGGTTTAATAAATTAAAAAAATCTCTAATGATGTATGCACTGCCAAGAAATACAATAGGCACCTTTACAAAGGCTGAAACACCAGACTCTTCTAGCGAACAGCGTTCAGATTCCCTTTGCGGAAGCAAAGTTAGTTTGTAGTCTGTGTCCATGCGATCATTTGTTTTTTAGTGTTGATTAAGTACCGTGTCTAAAAAGCCAATACTTGTGACTGGCCCTGTTTGAGAGTTGACAGGTATTCCTCTACTGTGGAGACTTAACTTAAAAGCATATCCTAAGAAAAACTTTAGATTACATTGAAGTGCCAGAAAACCTGGTACACCAGTCTAATACTTGGTTGGTCTCCCATGGGAGCACCTATATCCATGAGGGAACGTTGCACAGTCCTCATGCTGATGTTTGTTGAGGGCCCAGCATTGAATCCAGATGTTATCTGAGGCAGTGTTGCAGGTCTACCGGGTGAAACAATTCTTGCTAGTTGATGCTGGTCACGTTCTCCCACAGTCTTTTTATGGCCATACTGCTGTCGTCAGTTGGATGTTTGGCCAGAATTCTTGGATTCACAGTACACCCTTTAAATGGTAGTGTGTGGAAATCCAAACTTCTCCTCTACCTCCGAAATGCTATGACCCATCTCTCAAGCTCCACCTATTAATCAGCGTTGAAAATAGCTTAAATCATGATAACTTGCCATTCTCATGGTGGAAACAGCTCTAGATGCTTCTACAGATGTCTTTACCTTTATATATGCACTGGCAGACACAACCAATGACCTGCATGGCTGGCGTTGCTATGGATTTTGAAAGGGCTCATCTGAACCAGTTTTTCTAAAACTTAAGTGAAGATTCAACTTCATTGTCATTGAACAGTACAACAAGTACAGTACAACAAAATGTAGTATCATCTAACCAGAAGTGCAATTAGAAGAGGGTAGAAAATGTACAAGTATTAAATATTATATAAGTATTAAGTATAATGTATGTACAAGTATTAAGTATAATATAACTATATAGTGTATAATGTATGTACAAGTATTAGGTATAATATAAGTATTAAGTATAATGTTAGTATTAAGTATAATATAAGTATTAAGTATAATATAAGTATAAAGTATAATGTAAGTATTAAGTATAATATAAGTATTAAGTATAATGTATGTACAACTGGGATGTATTAATGTGCAAATAATGCAAATGCAAGTACAAATCACAGTTCTGATCCCCAGTTTGCTGCCTGTCTGGAACTCTAAAAGGTTATAAAGGGTTGTCAGGTCCCCTGTACCACCAGTACAACATGTCCTGTTCTGTAGACATGGTCTTTATTTATTCATGTTTTATCAGTCCAATATGACTGTCAGTTGAAATAAACCCTTGTGTTGTAAGAAAACCAATGTTTTAGTTATCATATGTTATGAATCTATTTTGATGGGTTTTCCCATAACCTTCGTGTTGTTGCATATGTTTAAGAATATCTAAATTAATATCAGTACTGCAATAATCACAACAAATATCGCAATATCACATTTTGCCAATATTTTGCAAACTTTATTGATTACAATTTATTACAATACTGCAATTTAAAAGAACATTCATATTCATATTCTTTGTGTAATTCATTAATTGATGAAATAGTGTAAGCCTTTATAGAGACATCATTGATATCATCTGGATTATTTATTTCAGATGAGCTTGCAGTGATTTACCAACATGATCTCAAATCTAACCTGAAGAAGAAGTGTCAGTGCTTATTTGAGGGTATCGCTAAACAAGGGAACCCAACACTTCTCAATAAGATCTACACAGAGCTCTACATCACAGAGGGTGGAAGTGGAGGAGTCAATAATGAACATGAGGTGAGACAGATTGAGACAACAACCAGGAAACAAACAAGACCAGAGACAGCAATCAAATGTAATGACATCTTCAAACCCACACCTGGACAAGACAAACCTATCAGAACTGTGATGACAAAGGGTGTTGCTGGAATTGGAAAAACTGTTTCTGTGCAGAAGTTCATCCTGGACTGGGCTGAAGGAAAAGCCAATCAGGAAGTCCAATTTGTATTTCCCCTCCCTTTTAGAGAGCTGAATTTAATGAAAGGGGATGAACTCAGTTTGATTCAACTCATCAATTATTTCTCAGTTGAAACCAATAAAGCAAGAATCTCTAACTACAACAAATACAAAGTTCTGTTCATCTTTGATGGTCTTGATGAGTGCCGACTGCCCCTTGACTTCCAGAACAACAAGAGCTGTTGTGATGTCACAGAGTCAACCTCAGTGGATGTGCTGCTGACAAACCTCATCAAGGGAAATCTGCTTCCCTCTGCTCTCCTCTGGATAACTACCAGACCTGCAGCAGCCAATCAGATCCCTTCAGGGTGTGTTGGCCTGGTGACAGAGGTCAGAGGGTTCAATGACCTACAGAAAGAGGAGTACTTCAGGAAGAGATTCACTGATGAGGACCTGGCCAGCAGAATCATCTCACACATAAAGACATCAAGGAGCCTCCACATCATGTGTCACATACCAGTCTTCTGTTGGATCGTTGCTACAATCCTTTAGCACATGTTGACTACAGATGATAAAGGAGAGCTGCCCAAGACCCTAACAGACATGTACTCACACTTCCTTGTGTTTCAGTCCAAACACAGGAATGTAAAGTATGATGGGAAAAAAGTGACAGAACCACACTGGAATAAAAAGAGCATTCTGACACTGGGAAAACTGGCTTTTCAACAGCTACAGAAAGGCAATCTGATTTTCTATGAAGAAGACCTGAAAGAGTGTGGCATTGATATCAATGAAGCATCAGTGTACTCAGGAGTCTGTACACAGATCTTTAAAGAGGAATGTGGGTTGAACCAGGACAAGGTGTTCTGCTTTGTCCATCTGAGTATTCAGGAGTTTTTAGCGGCTGTCTATGTGTTTCTCTCATTCAAAAACAAAAATAAGAATCTAATGGATGAACAACAATCAACCTTCATAACACGTCTACCCTGGACAATACCTGAAATAGATTTTCACAAGACTGCTGTGGATAAAGCCTTCCAGAGTAAGACTGGACACCTGGACCTTTTCCTCCGCTTCCTTCTGGGTCTCTCACTGGAGTCAAATCAGAAGCATTTACGAGGTCTACTGACAAAGACCAGAAGCAGCTCACAGAGCCATGAAGAAACAGTCAAGTACATCAAGGAGAAGATCAGGGAGAATCCCTCTTCAGAGAGGTGCATCAATCTGTTCCACTGTCTGAATGAACTGAATGACCATTCTCTAGTGGAGGAGATCCAAAGATACCTGAGTTTAGGACGTCCCTCCAGAGAAGAACTGTCACCTGCACAGTGGTCAGCTCTGGCCTTTGTATTACTGACTTCAGAAGAGGAGATTGATGTGTTTGACCTGAAGAAATACTCCTCATCTGAGGAAGGTCTTCTGGGGATGTTGCCAGTGATCAAAACCTGCAGAACTGCTCTGTAAGTACAGTCATGCAAATTACCCCCCCCCCAACACAAACCCTCATTTTACATACCATACCATACCATCTTCTTCCGCTTATCCGGGGCCGGGTCGCGGGGGCAGCAGTCTAAGCAGGGATGCCCAGACTTCCCTCTCCCCAGACACTTCCTCCAGCTCTTCCGGGGGGACACCGAGGCGTTCCCAGGCCAGCCGGGAGACATAGTCCCTCCAGCGTGTCCTAGGTCTTCCCCGGGGTCTCCTCCCGGTGGGACGGGACCGGAACACCTTCCCAGGAAGGCGTTCCGGAGGCATCCGAAAAAGATGCCCAAACCACCTCAGCTGACCCCTCTCGATGTGGAGGAGCAGCGGCTCTACTCTGAGCTCCTCCCAGGTGACCGAGCTTCTCACCCTATCTCTAAGGGATCGCCCGGCCACCCTGCGGAGAAAGCTCATTTCGGCCACCTGTAGCCGGGATCTTGTCCTTTCGGTCATGACCCAAAGCTCATGACCATAGGTGAGAGTAGGAACGTAGATTGACTGGTAAATCGAGAGCTTCGCCTTGCGGCTCAGCTCTTTCTTCACCACGACAGACCGATACATCGACTGCATTACTGCAGAAGCTGCACCGATCCGTCTGTCAATCTCCCGTTCCATCCTTCCCTCACTCGTGAACAAGACCCCTAGATACTTAAACTCCTCCACTTGAGGTAGGCACTCTCCACCAACCTGAAGTGGACAAGCCACCCTTTTCCGACTGAGGACCATGGCCTCGGATTTGGAGGTACTGATTTTCCTCCCCACCGCTTCACACTCGGCTGCAAACCGTCCCAGCGCATGCTGAAGGTCCTGGTTAGAAGGGGCCAACACGACAACATCATCTGCAAAGAGCAGAGACGAAATTGTGTGGTCCCCAAACCTGACACCCTCCGGCCCCTGGCTGCGCCTAGAAATTCTGTCCATAAAAATTACGAACAGAACCGGTGACAAAGGGCAGCCCTGCCGGAGTCCAACATGCACTGGGAACAAGTCTGACTTACTGCCGGCAATGCGGACCAAGCTCCTGTTTCGGTTGTACAGGGACCTGACAGCCCTTAGCAAAGGACCCAGGACCCCATATTCCCCAAGCACCCTCCACAAGATGCCGCGAGGGACACAGTCGAATGCCTTCTCCAAATCCACAAAACACATGTGGATTGGTTGGGCAAACTCCCATGAACCCTCCAACACCCCGTAGAGGGTATAGAGCTGGTCCAGTGTTCCACGGCCCGGACGAAAACCACACTGTTCCTCCTGAATCCGAGGTTCTACTATCGGCCGTATTCTCCTCTCCAGAACCCTGGCATAGACTTTTCCGGGGAGGCTGAGAAGTATGATTCCCCTATAGATGGAACACACCCTCCGGTCCCCCTTCTTAAAAAGAGGGACCACCACCCCGGTCTGCCATCCCAGAGGCACTGTCCCCGACCGCCACGCAATGTTGCACAGGCGTGTCAACCAAGACAGCCCCACAACATCAAGAGACTTGAGGTACTCAGGGCGGATCTCATCCACCCCCGGTGCCTTGCCACCGAGGAGTTTCTAGACTACCTCTGTGACTTCAGCCCGGGTGATGGACGAGTCCACCTCTGAGCCTTGATCCTCTGCTTCCTCAATGGAAAACGTGACAGCGGGATTGAGGAGATCCTCGAAGTACTCCTTCCACCGCCCGACGACATCCTCAGTTGAGGTCAACAGCTGCCCACCTCTACTGTAAACAGCGTTGGTAGGGCACTGTTTCCCTCTCCTGAGGCGCCGGATGGTTTGCCAGAATCTCTTCGAGGCCAGCCGATAGTCCTTCTCCATGGCCTCACCGAACTCCTCCCAGGCCCGAGTTTTTGCCTCCACAACCACCCGGGCTGCAGCCCGCTTGGCCTGTCGGTACCCGTCAGCTGCGTCCGGAGTCCCACAAGCCAACCAGGCCTGATAGGACTCCTTCTTCAGCTTGACGGCATCCCTTACTTCCGGTGTCCACCACCGGGTTCGGGGATTGCCGCCTCGACAGGAACCGGAGACCTTATGGCCACAGCTCCGAGCGGCCGCTTCGACAATGGCGGTGGAGAACATGGTCCACTCGGACTCAATATCTCCAGCCTCCCTCGGGATCCAGTCGAAGCTCTGCCGGAGGTGGGAGTTAAAGATCTCTCTGACAGGAGACTCGGCCAGACGTTCCCCGCAGACCCTTACAGTACGCTTGGGCCTGCCGAGTCTGTCCAGCTTTCTTCCCCGCCATCGGATCCAACTCACCACCAGGTGGTGATCAGTTGACAGCTCCGCCCCTCTCTTCACCCGAGTGTCCAAGACATACGACCGCAGGTCAGATGAGACGACAACAAAGTCGATCATCGACCTGCGGCCTAGGGTGTCCTGGTGCCACGTGGACTGATGGACACCCTTATGCTTGAACATGGTGTTCGTTATGGACAAACTGTGACTAGCACAGAAGTCCAATAACTGAACACCACTCGGGTTCAGATCAGGGGGGCCGTTCCTCCCAATCACGCCCCTCCAGGTGTCACTGTCGTTGCCCACGTGGGCGTTGAAGTCCCCCAGTAGAACAATAGAGTCCCCAGTCGGAGCACTTTCCAGCACCCCTCCCAGAGACTCCAAGAAGGTCGGGTACTCTGCACTGCCGTTCGGCCCGTAGGCACAAACAACAGTGAGAGACCTATCCCTGACCTGTAGGCGCAGGGAAACGACCCTCTCGTTCACCGGGGTGAACTCCAACACATGGCGGCAGAGCTGGGGAGCTATAAGCAAACCCACACCAGCCCGCCGCCTCTCACCATGGGCAATTCCAGAGTGGTGAAGAGTCCATCCTCTCTCAAGGAGTGTGGTTCCAGAGCCCAAGCCGTGCGTAGAGGTGATCCCGACTACCTCTAATCGGAACCTCTCAACCTCACGCACTAACTCAGGCTCCTTCCCCGCCAGCGAGGTGACATTCCACGTCCCTAGATCTAGTTTCCGTGTCCAGAGATCGGGTTGTCTAGGCCCCTGCCTTCGACTGCCGCCCGATCCTCTTCGCACCGGCTCCTTATGGTCCCTCCTGTGGGTGGTGAGCCCACGGGAGGGCGGCCCCACGTCGCCCGTTCGGGCTGAGCCCAGCCGGGCCCCATGGGGGAAGGCCCGGCCACTAGGTGCTCGCATACGAGCCCCAACCCCGGGCCTGGCTCCAGGGTGGGGCCCCGGCTGCGCCATACCGGGCAACGTCACGGTACTCATAATTTTTTTTCATCATTAAGGGGGGTTTGAACCGCTCTTAGTCCGACCCGTCGCCTAAGACCTGTTTGCCTTGGGAGACCCTACCAGGGGCATATAGCCCCAGACAACATAGCTCCTAGGGTCACTCGGGTACTCAAACCCCTCCACCACGTTAAGGTGGCAGTTCTTGGAGGGGCCTCATTTTACATCTACAGTATATTTACTTACATGACAGCACTGATGATTTTCTAAACAGGAGGCAGAGGCGTCGCTGGGTGTCACTATACATTCGGGGCTCCACCCGCCCCCAGACAGGAAGTACAGGGTTGTGAATGTACACACTAGCAGTCTACACGTCTACATTGTCATAATGCATCAGAATTATACATGAATAGATATGGGGCTATTTATTTATTATTATTTTCTTTCGGTCAATTTGAGATACGGGGCTATTCATAAAAGACCTGGGGCTATAGACCCAGACGCCCAGGCCTAACAACATCACTGATAGGAGGTTACATTGTGTGTCATATATATAGGCAATGCCAGTTTTAACAGTACGTCCTTAAGTAGAGTTGACATAACAATGATGTAATATATAGAGGATATTCTAATGTTATTATGAACTATTGTTCTGTTTGTGACATGATGATATTCTCTCTCCAGACTGTCAGTTTGTGGAATCACTGAAGAAGGCTGCGCTTCTCTGGTCTCAGCTCTAAAGTCAAACCCCTCACACCTGAAAGAACTGGATCTGAGTAACAATGACCTGAAGGATATGGGAGTGGAGAAGATCTCTGCTCTGCTGAAGGACCCACAATGTAGACTGGAGACTCTGAGGTGAGTTACACAATTGACAAAAGAACATTTAACATGACAGCAACACAACAGAGGGGCAACACAACAAAAGGGGAATCCAAACATCTTCTGTGTTTCCACCTCCACCTGTTCTGAGCTGCCAGCAGGTCCAAGCCTCCATCCCTGGTAAAGACCAAACCCTGTCAGACATCCCAGCAGGCCAGGGGGAAAACACACCACAACTAACAGAACCACCATTACAAACAAAAACATATTCTTACATAATAAATAATAATTTCACTTAGTCCATGTCTATCACACATTAGAACTAATCTTCATTCCAGCCCTCTGATGTCCACTGTAATATGTTATACAATAAATTCAATGTTTTATTTAAAAATGTAGTTAACAACCTCAATAACGGTTTAATATAAACAATTATGCTAGATATACTTTTACTCAGGAGACATTCAGATTCAGAATTGCCACAACAGCATCAAATAACCTAATTTGAAATAAATTACTTTATTGTTACAAGCTTTTACATTAATTACATTCATTACAATTATATAAAATGAATTAACATAAACCAAATCTGGCTAGCACATCCATAAATGCTAAATCTCTAAATCTTAACAAAAATATAAAGAATCATTAGGCAATGTCCATATTATTATCATAATTTATTCTTGTTCAGTAGAATTAGCATGTCCACGTGCTCCAGGAGTAGACGAGTAGGTTTACGTAGTCTGTAGACTTTCAAGCCTGCAGGAGAGAAAACCCTTTCAGCCGGTACAGATGTTTCCAGGATGTACAGGTATGTTTTCACTAGCCGTGATCATTTCCTGTACTTGGCTGTTAGACAGATTTGTTTAGTCTTTAAGAAATAACCCATCATTTCTGCTGCCAAGTGAGTCAATTGGTAATATAGTTTTTTTTGTAAGTTTAGATTAATTTGTCGATAAATGCCATCCTTGTCGAAATGTCAACAATTCTGTATATTATTTATTATTATTATTGGCTCACACTAAAAAATACAGTATCTAATATACATATACTGTACATAATATCAAGTAGATCAAATGTCAAACACATGTTGGTAGTTAGTGGCCCTGGTAAGAGTTGAGGTGGAGCCCTGGAATGGGTTGAGGTGGAGCCCTGGAATGGGTTGAGGTGGAGCCCTGGTTGTCAGGGGACACTTGATGGGCTAAAGGGTCCACATATTAAAGCACTATGGGTCTATCTATCTACATTGTGCATTCACAGTATATTGTCCCAGGGGCCTCTGACCATTATTGACCATCAGGGTGCCTTGTAAGCTGAGGCCCCTAATTGTCAGAGTCCCCTGGGCCTTGGCCCCATTTGCCTGGTCCATAATCCATAGAAGCCTGTATTTTACAAGAGGATTTGGAAAAAGCATGTGATCAAACGAGGCAATCACAATCACATGGTATTACACCGATACAAGACTCAGCCCTTTAACATGGATGGATGAATGGGTTGATATTTCAAAGCAACCCTTGATTGGAGAGTTTAGATCAATCTCCTGATCAACAATAGCAGAGTGGCAGCTGAAATAACAATAGCAGAGTGGCAGCAGAAATCATGTTTTGTAAATACCTTTCTATTGAAAATCTGGCTTCTTTTCAATTGAGATTTAATTACCAAGGGCTAGGTTGTTAAATTTAGTCATAGATTTCAAACATGTAGTTTCTAAATGGGAAGTTACTTCTTCAAAACCTTGTGATCAACGACGTCTGAATCTTTGATTATTTTTTAAACCTTGTTGTAAAATGCTCCCTGTTCTGTCTTCGATGCCAGGTTGCTTTCACTCACTGACCTCTACTTGACACCTAATTCACCATTTTATGTACATTCTACAACAGGTTGGTCAAACAGGTGGTGTTGGGGACATGAGTTACAGGCAGTGACTATTTCAAAAAATGTTTCAACTGAACTCATAACCTCAAATTATTTATTACTGATCAGGAGATGTCACTATTGTGAACTGTTTATTAACTAAATTAATCTTTAGTAACTATTTCGTATTTTTTAACAATGTTCTAAGGGCTTAAAAAGCCTTGGTTGCCCATCAGTACTTAGAAGTTTATAGACTTTTGTTGATGTGAGTCGTTTATGAAATCATGATAACATGATAATCTCTGTACAGGCTGTCAGGCTGTCTGGTCACAAAGGAAGGCTGTGCTTCTCTGGTCTCAGCTCTGAAGTCAAACCCCTCACACCTGAAAGAACTGGATCTGAGCTACAATCACCCAGGAGACTTGGGAGTCAGACTGCTCTCTGCTGGACTGGAGGATCCACACTGGAGACTGGAGAAACTCAAGTAAGTCCTTTAGATGTTTGCTGAATCAGTAATCAGTAATGTGGTATTAAGTTGTCATGTTGTTTTGCATTATGTAATATGTGTCTAATACAGACCTGCCTACCTGTAATCATTTTGTGTAGCAATTGATAATCATAGGAAAACATTATTTACTGTATCCATGAAATTCAGTTTTCCCCTGAAATATAAATAAATATTCTAACACTGTGACTGAACACCCAAAATATTATTTAAACTCAACTCATCCCTTCTCCTCTTAAACCCAGTCTTAATCTCAGCCTCTCCCCCTCATATCACCCACACTGCCTCAACACATGATCCACTGTCTCAACTTCCTGACAATGGTCACACTGACCTGTTGGATGTTTCCCTATCAGATGTAATGTATTGTTTAAATGACTGTGTCCCACCCACAGTCTAGTTAACACAGATTCCTCCACTCTGCTCCTAGCTGTCCTCCTTCCATCCCCAACTACACCCTGTATTCTGAACAGGTGTCTGTCGTGTCTCCATTCCACTGCTCCTGCCACCTCCTCATCACCTCAGTCCAGACAATACATTTATCCACTTCTCCTCAACTCTCTCAAAGTGCTCAATCCAAGTCAGTCTGGCATCAGAATACACCCCAAGGAATCTAAAGACCCCCACCCTCTCCAAATCCTTCCTATACAATCTCAGCTGGACCTCATCACCCCTCTTCCTTGTGTAGAAAGACATCCACCACTGTCTCCCTGTTCACCTGTGTCTTCCTGACCTCTGTTTCTAAACAGAACACAGGGTCCATAGTACCCCTCCCCTTCCTGACCTCTGCTTCTAAACAGAACACAGGGTCCATAGTACCCCTCCCCTTCCTGACCTCTGATTCTAAACAGAACACAGGGTCCATAGTACCCCTCCCCTTCCTGACCTCTGCTTCTAAACAGAACACAGGGTCCATAGTACCCCTCCCCTTCCTGACCTCTGCTTCTAAACAGAACACAGGGTCCATAGTACCCCTCCCCTTCCTGACCTCTGCTTGTAAACAGAACACAGGGTCCATAGTGCCCCTCCCCTTCCTGACCTCTGCTTCTAAACAGAACACAGGGTCCATAGTACCCCTCCCCTTCCTGACCTCTGCTTCTAAACAGAACACAGGGTCCATAGTACCCCTCCCCTTCCTGACCTCTGCTTGTAAACAGAACACAGGGTCCATAGTGCCCCTCCCCTTCCTGACCTCTGCTTCTAAACAGAATACAGGGTCCATAGCAGTTACTACCCCAGAACCGGCCGCACCAATTTAAAAATAAATATGGTGTGTTAATTGGAGGAGGGGTTGTGTATGGTGTGTGATGGGTGGAGGGGTGGTTTATGTTTGTGTTATCGGGGAGTGGGGCTTGTGTGGTTGCTTGTGTTGCAGGTATGTGTGTGTGTGTGTGTGTGTAAAACAGGTTGTGTGTCACTGAATGACAGTCTGCTCCTCTGCTTCTTCCACAGTATGGATCATGGTGGAGAGTGGAGGTTGAAATCAGGACCGAAGAAATGTAAGTGAATTATTATACAGAACACATATACAGCTGGTGTGTGTGTGTCTGTGTGTGTGTGTGTGTGTGTGTGTGTGTGTGTGTGTCTGTGTCTGTGTGTGTGTGTGTGTCTGTGTGTGTGTGTTTGTGTGTGTGTGTACATGTCTGTTTGTGTAAGTTTGTCCATATTTGTTTCATTCTGCATGTGTGTGTATAATATGAATGATGATGATGTGTAATATTGTGTCTTGGTCTCATCCATCAGATGTCTGTGATCTCACTCTGGACCCAAACACAGTAAACAGAAACCTCTCTCTGTCTGAGGAGAACAGAAAGGTGACAAGGAGGAGAGAGGAGCAGCCGTATCCTGATCACCCAGAGAGATTTGAGGACGTGACACAGGTGTTGTGTAGAGAGGGTCTGTCTGGATGCTGTTACTGGGAGGTAGAGTGGAGTGGGGGAGGAGCTGATATAGGAGTGACATATAAAGAAATCAATAGGAGAGGAGGGGGTTTTGACTGTTGTCTTGGATACAATGACAAGTCCTGGAGTCTGTACTGTTATGATGACTGTTACTCTGTCAGGCACAATATTAAGACAACTGTCCTACCTGTCACCTCCTCAGACTCCCACAGAGTAGGAGTGTATCTGGACTGGCCAGCTGGCACTCTGTCCTTCTACAGGGTCTCCTCTGACACACTGACCCACCTGTACATTAAACACCACATTCACTGAGCCCCTCTATCCAGGGTTTGGGGTTGATTCTGACTCCTCAGTGTCTCTGTGTCTGATGGTCCCTGTGTCGCTCTAATCATGGTCATGTTCAGTAGGACACTGTAGTAAAACACTGACAATAACTCTCTAGTAGTGAGTAAATACATCATATGATTGTAAATATTCCTGATTAAACACCACTGAAGATGTAACCTGTAAACTAGAGTCATTAATCAATAGAATGAATCACCACACTGGTCTGTAAAACCTTCACATTTAGAAATCATTCTTCTGGTTGTTATTGTTCATCATTGGTGTTTGTAAACATGGATGTCTGTAGAATGTTTATTTTTTTAATTGTTGACAAAACATTCCTGCTTCTGTATGATTTTCAGTGTCCCAGATTTGACAGAATAAAAAAGGTGTTTTAAAACATATTATTTAGGATTGTTTTATATATAATGTGTGTGTGTGTGTGTGTGTGCACAGACAAAATGCTGTAAAAACTTTACTAAACACAGACCACCAAAGCCATTGGATTGATGTGACAGTTGACCGTCCAACAACAGAAACTTAGTGAACCTCCTCCTGTTAACTGATCTACTAACCACGAAGAAAGAGAACCATGTAGCACACCAGGTGAACAGAACCTGATAGAAACATGGATAGAAAACACACACACATCTTCTCCTGTGTTTCAGGGTGTCTCTGTCCCATCTGATCCAGTGTCTCCTCTCTACCTCCCTCTCCTGTCCCCTCTGATCCAGTGTCTCCTCTCTACCTCCCTCTGCTGTCCCCTCTTATCCAGTGTCTCCTCTCTACCTCCCTCTCCTGTTTACTCTGATCCAGTTTATCTCTTTTACACTATCTCCTCTCTTCCTCTTCCACTCTCTCTTTCCTCATCTCTCCTTCTGCTCCTCTGCCTCTCCTGTTCTCCCTCTCATTCTCTCATTTCTCTCCCAATGTCCACCTCTCCTTTCTCAATCTCTCTTCTCCTTTCCTCCTCTTACTCCACTCTTCACTTCCTTTCTTCCTCTCCTGCTCTCCCCCTTTCCTCCTTTCTTCTCCCCCTCTGCTCTTCTATCTTCATCTTCCTCTGTTCCATTCTTTCTCTCCTCTCTTCCTCGTTTCCTTCCACTTTCCACCTCTCCCCCTCCTCCTTTCTCCCTCTACTCCTCTTCCTATACTTGTCACTTCCTTGTTTCCTCTCCCCCTCTGCTCTCTCCCACTCCTTGTCTCCCATTTTGCTTCACTTTTCCTCTCCCCATTTACTTGTCTCCTCTCCTTCTTTCCTCCTCTCCTCTGCTCCTCTCTTTATCTTTCCCATTTCTCCCTCTTTGTTCTTCCATCTTCATCTCTCCTCCTTCGTCTCTGCTCCTTTCTTCCTATCCTCTCTTCTTCTCCTCTTTTCCTCTTCCTCATTCCTCTCTTCCTGTCTTCTTAACTTCCTCTCTTTTCCTCTCCCCCTGTACTCCTATTTCCCTTTTTTCCACTCCCCATCTCCTCATTTCTCCTCTCTTCCTGGCCGTGGTTGAGGGTCTTTTATTTCAACTGTGGAATCTGAGCATTAACAATTACAATATGAATGTAAGTGAATGTGTCTAGATAATGAGAACAACAGAAACCTCTCTGTTTAGATTCTCTCTGTAGGTTGTGCTCTGATAACCACAGGAATGTTCACATTGACCATTTGGCATGGGGGTTACTGTCTTGGAAACCTGCTCTTTGTTAGGTAGACACACCTTTCAATGTATATATCAGCTTGTAACCAACATTACAGTGAGAAGAGATTGAGTGGGATGAGCTTGAGGTTGTGTAAGGAAGACCAAGTCCGTAACCTCATGAACAAGACTATCTAATGCCGCAATCAGGTGTGGGTAGAGTACTGAACATCTGTACTCAAGTAAAAGTACAGTTACTTGTCCCAAAATGTACTCAAGTAAAAGTACCACCCAAAAAAAGTAAGGGTTAAAGTACTACTCAAAAAAGTACTTTAGTACTACTAGTATTTACATATTTTGCTTTAATACATTAACGCCATAGTCACAACAAGGAAAACGTATTTAAGAAAGTACAAATGCAAACTGCTTTTTTAATGGTCGAGTCAGCCAACAATAATGCAGAATAGAAATAAAATAATAATAAAAAAATAAATAATACTGTAGTTCTATTATTAATCTGTGTGGCAAATAAGATTCTTGCAAATTAAGAATATCATACATGTTACTGGTTATATATATATATATATATATATATATATATATATATATATATATATATATATATATATATATATATATATATATATATATATTTATCTTGTGTAGTAATGCTCAAAACATCTTGTCAAATTAGTAAGTCAGGTCTTTGGTTTGGAATGACTGACTGCATTGCAACTAAGCCAGCTGGGAACCCTAACTAAAGTGTATTACTAAATACAGTTCAAGACAAGACCAAAGAACCACTAATACAAATATACTAACAAGCTGCAGTGTTATTATATGTTGTAAGTTAGCTAGAATATTATATTATCATTAGGATATATTACTGCATTTCGTGGTACTGTACTACTGTAAAAAAACAGCTAATTAAAAGGTCCCGCCTGTCAATCATTACTTCCGATCAAAATTAGGTTTATATGATTATATAATCTAAATAAATTGTGAAAAACTATGTTTTTATTCCATCAAGTTTACATAATTTTTAATGCCTTTGAACATTGAAGTTCATGCTTTTTCATGCCAGTCCATGCCTGAATTTTCACAAAATCTATTTCGTTACTTTTCATGCTTTTTAATGACCCGCGGAAACCCTGCTGTCTGGATGCCCTTCGTCCTCCTCTGTCTCTTACCCCAGTGAACCATTTCGACAGTGACCTCTCTGCCTCCCAGTGCCCTCTCTGCCTCCCAGTGCCCTCTCTGCCTCCCAGTGCCCTCTCTGCCTCCCAGTGCCCGGTCTACCTCCCAGTGCCCTCTCTGCCTCCCAGTGCCCTCTCTGCCTCCCAGTGCCCTCTCTGCCTCCCAGTGCCCTCTCTGTCTCCCAGTGCCCTCTCTACCTCCCAGTGCCCTGGCTGACTCCCAGTGCCCTGGCTGACTCCCAGTGCCCTGGCTGACTCCCAGTGCCCTCTCTGCCTCCTGCTGGTTCACTTGTGCCGTCAATGAATTCTTCTTAAGAGTCTCTGTAAAACAAATTAGGTTTGAGCTAACATTAAAAACATATTCTCTTTAAATACCATTTAGAATGAAACAATGGCCAACTTCAGGGCCATATTGGCAAAAGTATGAAGGATATGATGATAATTTTTTTTGTATTACTTGAACTTAATACAACATTTTATTACTCCCTCATAATGATAATTAATATATAACAGCTTTGTGAGGTGTGTACAAATAATCATAAAAAAAAATGATGCACATGTTTTCACATTAAAATTAAAATGCACTCAAAGCAATAACTGATGCACATATATTCTGTAACGGTGCGGTGTAGTGTTGCGGAGCAAGGAACCAGGTGCAGGCAGGGGTAGTCGGTGTAGTTATTCTTTAATTGATAAACAAACAAACACAGAGCACAAAACAACGAAAGAAAAGGGCTGACTAAAGCAAAACGAAAGTATGCAACAGGTATAATAAACTCACACGTAACAGCAACACACACATAGACATCCAACAACAGCAACAATGATCCACATTGTTGGAGCAGAGGGGAAACATTTAAACACACACTAATGAGATAAATGAGACCAGGTGTGAATGATGAAGGACGTGACACGAAACAGGGATGCGTTTGTATCTGACGGGAACTGAGGGTGTATGGAATGGTGGCGTTGCTGCTCACCTTACCATGACATATTAGTTGAGGCTTCAATGGTACAACGCAGGCTTCAGATTTGAAATGCCAATAGAACCAGCATTATTTGGGTAAAAAGGTTGCTATTTATATGTTGATTTAAGCTTATTTAGTAAAGTTTTCAATCTATTAAGTTTAAGACTTTTATAAAAACTTTTCAGTGCATATTTTTATTTATCTTACACACCCAATGCTGAGAGGGAGTCCTACATTTTGATACAGGCCTAATGTCTATCCAACTTAAAACATGATCATTTCTATTCTGCCCCTCAGCAGGTAGCATCTTGAACATTCCTGACCATTTGTACTGCCATTTCCACAGCATATACAGCAAGGATACAAAATAAACATGTGCAAATGAATTGAAATAAAATGTTTACAAAATCAAATAGTGCAAGAAAACGTGTCCAGCAACAAATATAGTAAAATTAATTATTTTAATGTGAAAAAGTACAAAATAAACATAATACAATACAAAATAGGGCTAGAATGGCAGTAATATACATAAGTATGACCTAGCAGCAATCAATAGTTATTGAATATTGTAGATACATCAGTGCAATAAGCTTATGAATTGTGGCACAGCACTCCATAACTAGTCAGAATTAAGAACATTCACTCACAGCTTTACATATATTAAGAGGATAATGTGATTATATAACCCTGTACATAGCAGCAGCTAAATAAAAAATAAAATACAGTACTGCAGCTTAGCAGCAATATTGGTTGTGCTGGTGATGTCATTCATATTCACTGCGGCGACGTCTTCACCCACCTGCATGGTCAGCCTTTCTGGTACCTGGGGACCTGGTTCTGGACAGCCTCGTCAGTGGCATCCTGGTTGGAAGGATTCTTCCTCATGGCTCCTGTAATACAGTAATGAGATATTGTACTATTGTACAAATGAAATGTTTCATGAAGACAACATGCTAGCGCAATTATAGTCTTGTTTTTACCTGATTGTAGAGTCAACTGTGCCCTCAGCTTGCCATTCTCTTCAGTCAGACGTTTATCAGAAGCTAAAAAGCACAATGAAATGTCAATAGCTTAATAGTGAAATAAACAAAACTGCCATATAGATGTAATTTCAGAAAAGGTGTACAGTATTTATTCTGTCCTAGCAGTTGTGTTCTAACAATGCTTAGGCAGATAGCGAACAAAGCAATGAAATAAGCTGGTTTGACATCTTCTTGAGATGGAGATATATTGAAGAATTCACTTTTCCCCGCTCCGTCGCTGAACTTCAGATAATTGCTGCAAAACCACCCAAATGCTATTCTATACCTACTTAAAGTCAATCTAATGTGATTATAAGTTAAACATGCCCAGGGGATCATCAAAGTCAAAGAACAGGCATAAGAAATCGCTCAACTCTCTGATCTTTCAAGCTGGCGAGGACTGTGTCTCAGAACCCGAACACAGTGAAGGAGACGCCATGTCGTTGGACACGACATGGCGTCTAAAGAACGGGTTTCCTCGGCGGAGGATTCAATTAGTGGCCTGCAAGCAAAAGTCAGTGCGCTGTGTGGATACACTGAATGTATAAGCTGTTGAACTGTTGTGAGCAATGAAGCAAACTATTAAGTGTCTGTAGGATGAGCTGAAACTGAAAGTTGCAAGTAGAAGAACAGGAAATCTTATTTAGGCTGTTGCGGGGCAGAGAAAGATTTAGCATGTCTGTCTTTGACAAACAGGAAACAGATTAACAACACACACACATAGTCTGGACAGGGCTGAATTAAGAATGGACACAAGACAGAAACCACAAAGGGCAAGATGACGCTTGTGCTGCATTTACACATATAAGGTATAGAACATAAATTGGACCAATGGCACACTTGCTTGGCTAACTTAACTCCTCCACTTTTTAGGCGTATTTGAAGTATAAATAATGCTGATGAGACTGTTCATTTTTAGACATTGTGGGGCGGAACTCTGTCTCCAGAAGCTTCTGTAATAAACGGATGATACGGAATTGGTATTGACCTGACTCCTGATGTGTTATTCCCCTTTCCATCAAACCAACTCGGGGAAGTGTTAGACTTCAACAGCTGGAAGGAAAAGTGAAGTTTTTGGAAACAAAGGTAGATGATCTGGAAAACAGAAGCCGTCGCAATAACATGAGAATCGTGGGCATACCAGAGAAGGCTGATTTAGCACCAGGTTATCCACAAACTTTTGGTGCGATTCTGGAGAGGTGGCTGCACTTATCCGGCCGCACACCAACCAAGTACCGAACGGCTCTACTCACCTGCCCCCAGGGGGACAGGCTATCCCAGGCCAATCGAAGTCCCACGGCGCTACGGTATCATTCCATCTAGGGGGGATTCTGACTTAGAGGCGTTCAGTCATAATCCCACAGATGGTTGCTTCGCCCCATTGGCTCCTCAGCCAAGCACATACACCAAATGTCTGAACCTGCGGTTCCTCTCGTACTGAGCAGGATTACTATTGCAACAACACATCATCAGTAGGGTAAAACTAACCTGTCTCACGACGGTCTAACCATGGAAAAATGGTTTACCGAAAATCTACGTGTGCAGCCGCCGGTGACATTGGAGAGGGCTCACCGTATTACTGGGTCGGCATGCGTCCTCGCCTCCTCCCCGCGAACCTTCATTGTGAAGTTTCTAAATTATGGAGATAAGGAGCGCGTGTGGAGAGCATCAAGAGCAAAAGGCCAGTTGACCTACAAGAATAACAGCATCAGGTTTCACCCGGATCTATCGGCTGAAGTACATAAACAACAGCGAGACTTCTATGAAGTGCGGCAGAAGCTGAGGGAGAGGGGAGTTGACAAACACAGGATGCTTTTTCCAGCCAAGTTGCTTGTGACCCACGAAGGACGTACACACACTTTCAACACGCCTGCTGATGTCTATCAGTTCATTGCTGGTCTGGGAGGGGACACATGATGAAGCTATGGTGACATCTCTTCTCTTTCATGACTTTTCTTTTTTTGGTTCTCCCCCCCCCTGCACTCTCCATCAGACGCGGTGGGGAGGGGGGAGGGGGTATCGATAACTTGGCGCGCTACTTTATTAGAGGGCTTAATAACTTTAAAGGTTAACCTTTCTACAATCACACTCCAGACGATATCCGGGGCATGGATTAATTTGACTGTGAAATAACAGAATTGCAAAAAGTGAAGCTTGCCTTCAGTGAGGAGAGTCCTATGGTTCCTATGTTGTCGGATGACTTTACGGGTGTAAAGGCAATGGTGCTACATTCTCATCAGTGGAGGATAAAGAATACTTTTCTTTTTTTCTTTTAAAAAGCTGGCGAGCGGGAGACATAAACGCAGGACATCTGATGGTTGGAGGGGACACAGATTTACTGCGGGACTGCAATAACGAACTTGCAGTCAAGGCCCAGACCCCCTTATGGAGGCTCTGGATAATCCTTCACTTCCTTGCAAATTATTTTTTTTCATGGTCGACTCAAGTGCTTTATATTGTTTTGTTAATGTTACTGCAAGGAAGACCTGTACGTTTATGGGTGAACAAATTGAAAGTCTGGATGCAGAACCTTATTATGTATGTAGTTCAGTAACGTGCAGTGAAATCTTGTCATTGGTAGGCTGTGACCTATCAATGTGGCATATATGTTCATATATTCATTCAGTTAATGTAGCAACCCAAGTTCATATCAGGCATCATCACATCGCTGCCTGGCGCCTGCATACAGCAAAGGCAGTCATATGTGAGGCTAATGCACAATCATATCTAATAATCAAATTAATGGACACATCTATCTTATGACTTATACAACAAACAAATGTTTTGTGCGGTAAGGGAGGGAGGCGGCGCGGTGTCTGCGAACTGACAAGCAGCCTAGTCACTCCTTCAAAATGCGCAAACGTGCAACAGACAGCCACACACACACACTATTGGTCTGGTGACGGCGCACCAGGATTTGAATAGGCTACGGTCAGAAAACATTGTGTCAGCAGGACAGCTTTAAAGTACAAAAACAGCTTATTCGCTCCTACAAACTGCGCTAGGCGCACACACCGACACGCAATGAGCATCTGGTGACGGCGCACCAGGATTAAAAAAAGAGAACTACAAAATAGCATTTTAACCCACGAAATACTGTCCCTTCTGTTGGATAAGATCATGTAGGACAGGTATTGGTTTCCCGTTAGCGACCACAGCTCTTTTTTCTTCATAGAACAATGTTGAAAATCTTTTAAAGTAATTAATATCCATAATATCTAACGGTTCACAGCCGTTGAACTATGTTGACAGCCAACGCTAGGCGCTGCTAGAAGCTATTGCTAATTATCGGGAGCGCGGATTGAGAGCAAGTGGATCATGTGGCATGAAGCAAGCTCGGTCTCTGCCTCAATGTTGATAATTCAAGACAGCATGACAACTGACTGTGCAAATATACGTTAACTACGTTCTATGGACCAAAGAAGCACTGCTAACCTCTGCCTCAATGGCCATAGCCTTGAATTTCCTGCATGAAACATGGTTTTTAGGAGCAGCAAAATGAGTATATTATATGTATTCCTGAAATTTTCTGTTACACAAATTTATATTTGGAATAAAATAAATGCAATTAATAATGTGGTGAATTAATAAAGCTCTTGGAATTAATAAATGTAATGTCAACATTTCCTTTGGTGATGCTTACCCTGCCTACCCTGACCGCACGTCCCTGATATAGTTACAGTGTTCGTGTTAATGTTTTATTTTACAACATGGGATATGTATAACAATGAGCCCCAAGATCATATAGAACTGCAATGTGTGATAAATGGTTTGCATACGTAAGCGTTAATGGACAGCATAAGAGTAATTAGCTATAATGTTAAGGGCTTACATAACCCCATAAAAAGGAAAAAAAATCTCAATGAGCTTAAACATCTTAAATGTACTATAGCCTTTATACTAGAAAGCCACCTATCAGATTCTGAACATATGAAACTTAAAAGGTCATGGACCAGCCAAGTGTATTTGTCATCTCATGGTTCGAAACCAGTGCCATGTATGGCACTAACTCTGGACGCAGAAAAAGCATTCGACCATGTCTCCTGGCCTTTCCTTTTTAGAGTTTTGAGGAAATACGGTCTAGGTCCTGGCTTTGTTAAATGGGTCCAACTGTTATGCCCTTCTTTAAAACATTTCTGTTGGGGAGGGGGTGCAGGCAAGGGGACCCTCTTTTGCCTCTCCTTTTTGCCCTTAGTATAGAACCCTTGCACAATTAATAAGCGATAGCACAGATATTAGTGGTATTGAGGTGCGTGGAGAGGAACATAGGTTGTCGCTATACGCAGACAATGTAATTGTGTATATCTCAGATCCCACAAAGACTGTCCCAAATTTTATGAAATGTACTGAGACCTTTGGATTTTACTCAGGTTACAAAGTAAATGTGACTAAGACAGAAGCACTCACCATGAACAATTTAGTCACCCCGCAGATTATATCTGCTTTCTCATTTAGATGGCCCAGGGAGGGTATTAGATATTTGGGAATTAATATACCCCCTGACCTTAGTTTATATCAAAGTTACTATATTACATTAATTGATAAAATTAAGCAAGATTTGAACCGCTGGAATACACTTCCCCTTAATTTAATAGGCAGGGTGGAAGCTGTTAGGGTGAATGTTCACCCAAGGCTCCTCTTTCTTTTTCAAACTCTACCAATCTCTCCGCCTAAATCTACTTTTAGTCTTCTGGATTGTCTCGTCTCAAGATTTATATGGCAGGGTAGGAGACCCAGAGTCAAAAACTAAAGGGGGTCTATGCGTACCCAACTTAAAGCATTACTGGTTATCGTCACAACTACGTGCAATGATAGTGTGGTTATCAGATAGTACAAGGTGGCTCAGTATAGATAAAAGTGACAGTCCTGATATGCCTTTGTCGGTGATTCCCTTTAATGGGATTAAATCCACCAGAGATATTTTGGGAGAATGGTCGAACACAACATGTGTAGCTTGGAAGGAAATACAACAAGTGTTTAAGTTAACAGGCGATCTCTCAGTTTTGAGTTCAATTACTTACATTAGAAATGTTCTTCCATTGAGACTTGATATAGGATTCAAAAACTGGAAACTTTTGAACCTTCATTATGTACAACAATTATTTAGTAATAACATCTTCAAATCATTCGACCAACTGAGAACAGATTTTAAATGACCAAGAACAGATTTTTTCAGGTATCTACAATTGAGGAGTTTCGTACTGAAGCACCCAGATTGGAATAGATTAATAGAGCCCTCCCTTTTAGAACAGTATTTATTAAAATTTCATGGTGGAGAACAAATGAGGAAACCAATAACCAATGTTTATAAAATCCTTGCTTCAATGACAAAAGATAATTCATTTTATGTGAAAGACAAGTGGATTAGGGAGCTACGGCTCATAATAAGTGAAGAAGTTTGGTTGGAGATATGTATTCAGGCTCACAAAGTCACAAACGCCAATTTGTGGAAGGAATTTCAATGGTAAATAAATAACAGATTTTTCAGAACACCACAAGTTGTGGCTAAAATGAATCCGAATCAATCAAGTCAATGTTGGAGGGGGTGTGGAGAGACAATGGCTACTCACTTACATATTTTTTGGCAATGCCCATTGTTGGATAACTTTTGGAAATCCACTTTTACATATATTAATGAAGTATTGAATGTTGAACTGATAAGAGATCCTCTGGTAGCAATTCTAGGGGTGAAACCGGTTGGGATACACAGTAGGAAAGATACGTATTTACTACAGATATTACTGATAGCAGCAAAGAAAGCAGTTACAATAAAGTGGCTTAAAAATTAGTCTTCAAACCAAGCTTGATGGCTAACAATTTTGAGAAATATTTACACTATGGAAATAATTACATACTCGCTGAGATTACAGAGGGAACTTTTTATTGAAAGATGGGCACCATTAATGACGGTGATGGAAGATCATTAGAACTAACTCTGGTTATATATGCCAGGGGAATTTGTATACAACCCATGTTCAGTTGTAAGTTGTTGTTTGTTTTGTTCATATTGTTTACTTTATATGATGTTAATTCTTTTTTATTTCTCCTTTTCTTTGTACCTCTGGACATATTCTTCTGTGGAATTGATCATACACGTAAGAATACGTGAATGTTATGATCCCCTGTAAAATATACTGTTTCTGTGTGGAAGTAATTGCTGTAAAAGGAGATCTGAAGAATATTCAAAATAAAAAAGAAGTACCAAAAAAATTAATAAATGGAGGTGGGCAAATTGAAATTATGGAGAGAAAACAGGAAAAAAAATAACGTTTTACATGTTTATGAGAATAGTTCAACTCATGACCCATGAGAATTGAAAAATAAGCTTGATTTTCTCTCGAATAAGTACATGTAAACAAACTGTATCTTCTCCGAGGAAAGTCAAAAGGAAGCCCAACAACATTGACTCAGTGTATTGGAGAAAAAGGGACCAGTTAGAACGATTGATTACTCAGGAACAAACATTCTCAAGAGGTAGTCTGTGTAATGGAAATGAAAAGGCGCTTTTATTAAAATTGTTCTTGTATTTCTAGACAATTTCTATTGTTTTAATATGACTTTTCAGTCACTTCTGTATGTTGAAGAAAGTCAACTCAAATTCACTCTGCAGACTGTTGGGGAAGTTTCTGAAGCCTGATGCATTCTTACTGATTAAAGGAATTGAGTTCCATTGTTTAGATAGGTAGAGGAATGTGGGGGATCTTTACTCTTTATCTCCTCATCTGTATAACTCTTCAGGACATCGATTGTCTGTTCGGGTTCGGTTGGAACTCTTAGAATTGAAGAAGTTACTTATGGCAGGAAGGATAAGGTGGGGGAAGATAGCATTTGACTTGTGTGATAGAACAAAGGGAATGTGTTTGATTGACATGAGACAGATGGCAGCATCTTACCACACCCCTTTTTCCTATGTGATATATACGGTTGAATGAGCTGTATTGAGTTAGAGACTCCTCAGACGATTATGTGTGTAAGCGGTTGACGTGTCTCTCATATGTGCATAATAATTAATAAAACGGTTATAATGTACAGAGAGAACTTTGTCTCTGTGTCCCTTACTCCGAGTGTCGATACATGGAATTTCCATCACAATTCACATCAGAAAACACTGCTGACACAACTCAGGGTGAGTACTATTAAATACTATAACAATGTATGAGTCTCTGTACATTTGGGCCTTGAGTGTAGCCTTGGTAATAGTATTATGTACATTGTGATGGTAATTCTATCAATCAGAACTCTTTTAGAAGGAAGTACAGAGACGGAATTCTCTTGGCACAATTTCACATGTTTATTAAATCATTTGCAAATGAGAGAGACGCATCAAACGCTTACAGACATAATCATCCGAGGAGTTTTGTGTAGATGAATGTATGGTTGTGTTGACATTGTGCTTCTGTTGGTCTCAACAGGTCTCTATGATCTCTCCCTTCTGTTGGTGACCTGTAAGTCTTGTCTAAAGTCATGGACACCTGAGGTGAAAGACCTTATACAGAATGGGAAGGCCAGGGACTACTAAGTTTCTAACTGTTAACAAGGTTGACCTGTTCAGTACCTTTGAAGATGTTAAAGTCACTGCACCTGGCCTCTCCACAGGCATTTATCTGAATGCAACAAAGACGCTCAATGCGTTCAAGCAGAGTAAGTGTTATGTTTTGCTTTAACTATTGATATACAGCATTGTTATAAAGCATTTCAAAACAAAGACAAATATGATTTACTGTAACAGTAAAGAAAGGCTATGTGGTTGTGACTAGGCCAGACAGAATAGTCTGGTCCTATAGTATAACGGAAAAAGGGATCTGATGAATTTGACAGAGCTGCTACTTGTGAGAATTATTTATCACCATAATGCCCTTTTCATGTTTACTAGGTGGGCACAATATCAGTGGACTGTTTCCAGCATAGTTTTCTGGAATGTGTTGTGCTTTTCAGTTCAGTGTTAAATTATTACCATATTACCATATTACCATATTCGAGTGGAAGATGCTTTTTCAAAGCGAAGTTGTTTTAAAATGATTGTTTACCATTTACAGGGTAACCAGCCATGTGTGTCACCATGTCTTCTTCATGTCTTGTACTTCTGCTTGAGTTTCCAAGTGGAACATGAAGTGGCATTCCATTGTTCTGTGAGGACTGAAATATGGATAATTATTGTTCATCCTACATTCAGCTGCTGGAGCTGATAGAATATTGCTGGATCTTTTCATGAACAGTTTTGGATTTCCAATGAACAGGTTTGACTGTTGGAGAGGAAGTGGAAGCAGTCAATTCATTTATGTCTCATGCTGCTTTGACAACAAAGTATAAGACCAGATCTGGTGAGTCATTAGATGATAGATCAACTGGAATTGTTGGCTTTGTGCATCATTTCAAATGGACATGTTAAATGTTTTTGTTTCAGCCCTGATAGGATCACTATTCATGTACCTGGATGGAACCTGAGGAAAAATCTTCATAACTATCTTGCTAAAATATATGTAAAGGTACAGTGAGTTTCTATCTTATTTTTGTTTATTAATACTTATCTAGACTCACTTTTGAATTACAATTAGAAATTGATGTACATTACAGACAATAAAGAGAACAGCTGAAGTGGCAGGGGAGATTGAGATGACCAAATCCCACCTCAACAAAACACCTGAAGACCTGCAGCAGTGGGTCACAGACCTGGAATTGTGGGCAGCATCAAGTAAACTTGTCACTACAGCAGAGAAAACAATGTCAGTGTTGTAACTGTTGGAATATTATGGTTGTAGACTGATCACCTTGTTCCCAAACAGCTCCGAGTCACATCAATGTACAGGATCCACAGGGACTGCAGCATGTAATGGAGGGCATGGTACTGAAATCCACCAGAAGAAACTGGAGTTGTACAGGTTTTTTTAATGTATTTTATTTTCTAGAAGGATGATATTACTCCATATCTTCACTGAATTGAAATGTCATAATGTGTTAGGTTAAAATTAGATTTTTCTGAATCTGTGTGAATGTTTTTTCCTTGTAGACAGCAACAAAGACAGGTGACTCAAATGAGCCTCCATTGCAAATGAGAAGAAATAACTGGAAGAGGCTATAACATCATGCAATGCCCTGGTCTCAAATGCAGAGGCTGTTGATCCAGCAGACACCATGTTAGCACAAGATTTCCCAATATGGTCTTGGGACACAGGTAGAGAATAGAAAACATTTATGTCCACGCAGTGCAGAAGTTTGTTTTTGTGTTCACCTACTAGAATAGACCGACACTGAATGTGACTTAGTTCAACACTCAACCACACCAAAGTTCACTGCAACCTGGAGAGCAATAAATAATTACACAAAATATAAAGTACAAATGCACTGTACAGAATAACCAGTAGGGATTTACGCCGATTGGTGAGGACCTTAGAAAGGACCTTATAGTCCACACAAAGCAAGGCTACATTTCGCCAGTTCTTCAGGTCGCTCAAGTCCCCTTTCTTCAGGAGAGTCAAAACTGCCCTACGGCAGCTCAATGGCAACTCCCCAACCCTGACACACTCATATAAAACACAACATAAATCTCCACCAATGAGGCCCCAGAATGTCTGTAAGTAGGCCTGCAAACTGACTGGCTGGTAGCACCGAACTCAGAGAGCAGTCAGAGAAGGACCTCCTCACACTCCCCTTCACCAGATTCCCCTACCTCCTCTTCTCCCTGACCCAACAACGTACTGACCTGCACCCTTTTCTTACCCAGGCCCTGCTCCCCAACACCAGGTGAAATACCCAAGGACGCCAACACCTCCTTGTGATGGAAATTCCAATGTATCGACACTCGGAGTAAGGGACACAGAGACAAAGTTCTCTCTGTACATTCTACAGTTTTATTAACTATTATGCACATATGAGAGACACGTCAACCGCTTACACACATAATCGTCTGAGGAGTCTCTAACTCAATATAGCTCATTCAACCGTATATATCACATAGGAAAGATGGGTGTGGTGAGATGCTGCCATCTGTCTTGTCACAAGAGTTTACCCAAAAGGCGGGCTGTCCCCCCACCTTATCCTTCTCAACTCCTGAGGAGACACAATGTCTGGATAGTCAACAGAGACACTAAAGGGTTATACAGATTTACGAGTACCCCTCTAATCCACCCGTGCCGGTCAAGGATGTCTCCTATTCAAACACCAGACCCCTCTCGGTATCTTTAACTAGTAACTCATTCATACATGTATAGGACGACAAAGAATACATCCTTCTTCTAGGCAGAAATACCAGCCAATAGAAAGATAGACATTTCTCAAATGCACCTTAGTTCAAAATTTCCATAACATCTTCCACCACACCAACCACACCTTTCCTCACACTCTTTTTCCTCTTTGGTGCGATCAGCCCCACAACCCCACCAACTGGCTTGTGAAGGACCCCCTTACTCACACCCTCCACTAACACAGCATCAGAGACCACACCACTCCCTTCATTCCCAACAACCCTCAGGAGAGGAGGAGACGCAGAGGAGCAGAAGGGGAGATTAGGAAAGAGAGAGTGGAAGAAGAGGAGAGGAAGGAAGGAAGACAGGAAGAGAGGAGAGAGGGCAAGGAAAAGAGGAGCAGAAGGGGAGAGGAGTGGGAGACAGAGATAGGAGAAGAACAGAGGGGGAGACAAAGAGATGGAATAAAAGATGAGAGGATGATGGAGAGAGGAGAGGAAGAGAAAGACTGGGGAGGTGAATAAAAGAAGAAAGAGGGAGAGGAGCAGTGGAAGAGAGGAGAGGATAAAAGAGAGGAGAGGTGGACATTAGGAGAGGAAGTGATGATGAGGAGGAGAAAGGGAGAGGAAGAAAAAGGAGAGGAGCAGAAGGAGAGACGTCGAGAGGGACAAGAGAGAAGAGGGGGAGAGGAAAAGAGAAGACAAGGAGGAGACAGGAAGAGAGGAGCAAAGAGAGGAAGCAAGGAGGGAGAACAAGGGAGAAAGACAGGGAGGCAAAGAGAGGTGGAGAGGAGATGAGCAAGAGAGTGGGAGAGTAAGAGGAGGATAGGAGAGACAGAGGAGACACGAGGAGAGGAAGAGCGAAACAGAGGAGGAAGAGCAAAAATAGCAGAAGGGGGAGAGGAAGAGAGGAGACACTGGATAAGAGGGGGACAGGAGAGGGAGGTAGAGAGGAGACACTGGATCAGAGGGGGACAGGAGAGGGAGGTAGAGAGGAGACACTGGATCAGAGGGGACAGGAGAGGGAGGTAGAGAGGAGACACTGGATCAGAGGGGACAGGAGAGGGAGGTAGAGAGGAGACACTGGATCAGAGGGGACAGGAGAGGGAGGTAGAGAGGAGACACTGGATCAGAGGGGACAGGAGAGGGAGGTAGAGAGGAGACACTGGATCAGAGGGGACAGGAGAGGGAGGTAGAGAGGAGACACTGGATCAGAGGGGACAGGAGAGGGAGGTAGAGAGGAGACACTGGATCAGAGGGGACAGGAGAAGGAGGTAGAGAGGAGACACTGGATCAGAGGGGACAGGAGAGGGAGGTAGAGAGGAGACACTGGATCAGAGGGGACAGGAGAGGGAGGTAGAGAGGAGACACTGGATCAGAGGGGACAGAGACACCCTGAAACACAGGAGAAGATGTGTGTGTGTTTTCTATCCATGTTTCTATCAGGTTCTGTTCACGTGGTGTGCTACATGGTTCTCTTTCTTCATGGTTAGTAGTTCAGTTAACAGGAGGAGGTTCACTAAGTTTCTGTTGTTGGACGGTCAACTGTTACATCAATCCAATGGCTTTGGTGGTCTGTGATTAATTAACTATTTACAGCATTCTATCAGTCCACACACACACACAGACACATTATATATAAAACACAATCCAAAACACAATTAAGTAAATTATTTAAAACACTTTTTATTCTTTCAAATCTGAGACACTGAAATTCATTTACAGAAGCAGGAATGTTTTGTCAACAATTAAATAAATAAACATTCTACAGACATCAATGTTTACAAACACCAATGATAAACAATAACAACCAGATTAATGATTTCTAAATGTGAAGGTTTTACAGACCAGTGTGGTGAGTTATTCATTGATTAATGACTCTAGTTTACAGGTTACATCTTCAGTGGTGTTTAATCAGGAATATTTACAATCATATGATATATTTACTCACTACTAGAGAGTTATTGTCAGTGTTTTACTACAGTGTCCTACTGAACATGACCATGATTAGAGTGAAACATCATGTTGTGTTTGACACAGGGACCATCTGACACAGAGACACTGAGGAGTCAGAATAATAAACCCTAAACCCTGGATAGAGGGGCTCAGTGAATGTGGTGTTGAATGTGTACAGGTGGGTCAGTGTGTCAGAGGAGACCCTGTAGAAGGACAGAGTGCCGGCTGGCCAGTCCAGATACACTCCTACTCTGTGGGAGTCTGAGGAGGTGACAGGTAG
Organism: Esox lucius; assembly: GCF_011004845.1. Taxonomy (NCBI): domain Eukaryota; kingdom Metazoa; phylum Chordata; class Actinopteri; order Esociformes; family Esocidae; genus Esox; species Esox lucius. The sequence goes on from NC_047579.1 coordinate 11,769,316, forward strand.
GACAGTTCTCTTATTATTGTGCCTGACAGAGTAACGGTCAACAGAACAGACTCCAGGACTTGTCATTGTTTCCAAGACCACAGTGATCACCTCTTCCTCTCCTGTTGATTCCTTTATATGTCACTCCTATCCCAGCCCATCCCCCACTCCACTCTACCTCCCAGTAACAGCGTCCAGACAGACCCTCTCTACACAACACTTGTGGAAAGATCTCAAATCTCTCTGGGTGATCAGGATACGGCTGCTCCTCTCTCCTCCATGTCACCTTTCTGTTCCCCTCAGACAGAGAGAGGAATCTGTGTACTGTGTTTGGGTCCAGTGTGAGATCATAGACATCTGATGGATGAGACCAAGACACAATATTACACATCATCATCATTCATATTATACACACACATGCAGAATGAAACAAATATGCACAAACTTGAAGACACACACACACACACACAAAAACACAAACACACACCAGCTGTATTTGTGTTCTGTATAATAAATCACTTACATTTCTTCAGTCCTGATTTCAACCTCCACTCTCGACCATGATCCATACTGTGGAAGAAGCCGAGGTGCAGACTGTCATTCAGTGACACACAACCTGTCTTACACACAAACATACACACACACACACCTTAAATACCTACAACACAATCAACCACACAACCCCCCTTCTCTAATAACACACCATACACAACCCCCCTTCTCCAATAACACACCATACACAATCCCTCCTCCAAAAACACACCATACACAACCCCTCCTCCAATAACACACCATACACAACCCCTCCTCTAATAACACACCATACACAACCCCTCCTCCAAAAACACACCATACACAACCCCTCCTCCAATAACACACCATACACAACCCCTCCTCTAATAACACACCATACACAACCCCTCCTCCAAAAACACACCATACACAACCCCTCCTCCAATAACACACCATACACAACCCCTCCTCTAATAACACACCATACACAACCCCTCCTCCAATAACACACCATACAAACCCCTCCTCTAATAACACACCATACACAACCTCTCCTCTAATAACACACCATACACAACCCCTCCTCCAATAACACACCATACACAACCCCTCCTCCAATAACACACCATACACAACCCCTCCTCCAATAACACACCATACACAACCCCTCCTCTTATAACACACCATACACAACCCCTCCTCCAATAACACACCATACACAACCCCTCCTCTAATAACACACCATACACAACCCCTCCTCCAATAACACACCATACACAACCCCTCCTCCAATAACAAACCATACACAACCCCTCCTCCAATAACACACCATACACAACCCCTCCTCCAATAACACACCATACACAACCCCTCCTCTAATTACACACCATACACAACCCCTCCTCTAATAACACAACATACACAACCCCTCCTCCAATAACACACCATACACAACCCCTCCTCCAATAACACACCATACACAACCCCTCCTCTAATAACACACCATACACAACCCCTCCTCCAATAACACACCATATACAACCCCTCCTCCAATAACACACCATACACAACCCCTCCTCCAATAACACACCATACACAACCCCTCCTCCAATAACAAACCATACACAACCCCTCCTCCAATAACACACCATACACAACCCCAAAATACACTTAATACCCCAAAATGAGTCCCCATAAAAATAATATGCTTGATTAGACACAATTGACACAAAGAGCAAACCTCCCAATTACTGGAATTCATCTTTAAGAATGTACATACATTAATTTTTTTAATAGTTTAATTATAAGGTTTTAATGTTTGTTCCTAAAACAGTGAACAAACTATCCATAATGACTGTGTTGATGGAATTGAGGATAGATGAATGTTTGCTCACAAACTCAGTGCTCTTACCATGCATACATAATGGTGATTAGATTTTGTATGATCTCTAAAGTCATATGACACAAGGATTTTTCCAGTTCCAGGATCCTGACTTTGATGGAAAGGAGAAGCAGGAACATTGGGAAGGAAAAGTGACTGCATGTGTCACACTGAGTGACAGTGATCATGAGACTATTATAGAAATGAACTGAGTTGGTGTCATAAATAAAAGACAACTGGGGTACTGTGGACCCTGTGTTCTGTTTAGAAGCAGAGGTCAGGAAGGGGAGGGGTACTATGGACCCTGTGTTCTGTTTAGAAGCAGAGGTCAGGAAGGGGAGGGGTACTATGGACCCTGTGTTCTGTTTAGAAGCAGAGGTCAGGAAGGGGAGGGGTACTATGGACCCTGTGTTCTGTTTAGAAGCAGAGGTCAGGAAGGGGAGGGGTACTATGGACCCTGTGTTCTGTTTAGAAGCAGAGGTCAGGAAGGGGAGGGGTACTATGGACCCTGTGTTCTGTTTAGAAGCAGAGGTCAGGAAGGGGAGGGGTACTATGGACCCTGTGTTCTGTTTAGAAGCAGAGGTCAGGAAGGGGAGGGGTACTATGGACCCTGTGTTCTGTTTAGAAGCAGAGGTCAGGAAGGGGAGGGGTACTATGGACCCTGTGTTCTGTTTAGAAGCAGAGGTCAGGAAGGGGAGGGGTACTATGGACGCTGTGTTCTGTTTAGAAGCAGAGGTCAGGAAGACACAGGTGAACAGGGAGACAGTGGTGGATGTCTTTTTACACAAGGAAGAGGGGTGATGAGGTCCAGCTGGGATTGTATGGGAAGGATTTGGAGAGGGTGGGGGTCTTTAGATTCCTTGGGGTGTATTTTGATGCCAGACTGACTTGGATTGAGCACGTTGAGAGAGTTGAGGAGAAGTGGATAAATGTATTGTCTGGACTGAGATGATGAGGAGGTGGCAGGAGCAGTGGAATGGAGACACTACAGACAGACACCTGTTCAGAATACAGGGTGTAGTTGGGGATGGAAGGAGGACAGCTAGGAGCAGAGTGGAGGAATCTGTGTTAACTAGACTGTGGGTGGGACACAGTCATTTAAACAATACATTACATCTGATAGGGAAACATCCAACAGGTCAGTGTGACCATTGTCAGGAAGTTGAGACAGTGGATCATGTGTTGAGGCAGTGTGGGTGATATGAGGGGAGAGGCTGAGATTAAGACTGGGTTTGACCTCAAAAGGTATGAGTTGGGTTTAAATAATATTTTGGGTGTGGTGTGTTCAGTCAAAGTGTTACAATATTTATTTATATTTCAGGGGAAAACTGAATTTCATGGATACAGTAAATAATGTTTTCCTCAAATGTACAATTATTGTTCCTGCTGCACAAAATGATTGCAGGTTGGCAGGACTGTATTAGGCACATATTAAATAATGCAAAAAATATGACAACTTAATACCACATTGCTGATTACTGATAGAGAAAGCATCTACAGGACTTACTTGAGTTTCTCCAGTCTCCAGTGTGGATCCTCCAGTCCAGCAGAGAGCAGTCTGACTCAGATTGTAGCTCAGATCCAGTTCTTTCAGGTGTGAGGGGTTTGACATCAGAGCTGAGACCAGAGAAGCACAGCCTTCCTTTGTGACCAGACAGCCTGACAGCCTGCAGAGATTATCATGATTTCACAAATTACTCACATTAACAAAGTCTCTGAACTTTGAAGTACTGATGCGCAACCAAGGCTTTTTAAACCTTTTGAAGAATTACAAAAATATGAAATAGCGACTAAAGATGAATTCAGTTACTAAACTAAAAAGTTCACAATAATGACATCTTCTGATCAGCAATAAATAATTTGAGGTTAAGAGTTCAGTCAGAATGGGTGGGTTGCCTCCCAGAGAACCATTTATTTAGAAACTGTTCATCCATAGTAATGTTTAGGATAAAGTGTCATAGCATATATGAAATGAAACAAGTTATTTCAACATTAATTGATAGTGTCTCATCTCACTGCCTGTAACTCATGTCCCCAACACCACCTATTTGACCAACCTGTTGTAGAATGTACATATCCTGGTGAATTAGGTGTCAAGTAGAGGTCAGTGAGTGAAAGCAACTTGGCATCCAAGACAGAACTGGGAGCATTTTACAACAAGGTTTAAAAAAGGCTTGAAATCAAAGATTCAGACGTCATTGATCACAAGATTTTGAAGAAGTAACTTCCCATTTTGAAAATGTGACTAAATCTAACAACCTAGCCCTTGGTAAATAAATGTCAATTGAAAAGAAGCCAGGTTTTCAAAAGAAAACTATTTACAAAACACGATTTCAGCTGCCACTCTGCTATTGGTGATCAGGAGTTTGAACTAAACTCTCCAATCAAGGGTTGCCCCTCTGAGGACGGATTAGGCGGTAGCGCCCACGCCCGGGGCGTATTTGCATAACAATTACATAGTATTACATATTTTCAAAACGGTTTGTAATAGAGAGATTCTGTTTACTTTGCTGTTTCAACGAGAGTCCGATGAAAACGCAGATGCGCTTTGTGTTTACTTGGCATATTTCCTTGTTGTTGTCATCCTGTCCAAATGAAACCAAAACCTTGTGCACCTGACCAATGGATGGGCTGTTGAGTGACAGCATCCAATGGAAGGCTGTTGCCATGCAGAATAGTTTATTTTACCCAATCTGGGGAAGGTATCTGTGCGTGTTTGATCCAATCATAAGGTTGCTGGGTGGGACGTAAGTTTTGTTTTCTTCATTTGCTCATTCTGACTGTAGAAGAGGTTGTAGCAGTAAGTCAGCTTAGCTAGCATGCTAACTTAGCATTAGCGAACGTTTTAGCATTGTGTCCTTGCGTAACGCTAACTTGTTGAAAAGACAAAGAAAGGATTTGTGTTTTCAACAGTTTTATAAGTATTATTATTAGTATAAAATGGCAAAACGTAAAAACACTTTTACTAAATGTAGCCATAGTCCGTTATGGTTATCAAACGTTGGATAGCTGAGTTACCAGACAACAAAGGACGAATGCTAACAACAGGCTAATGCTAACGCAAGTACAGTCTGGTAAGTAATATCTAATAACCTATTTATCATGAAATAATGTAATACAAATGTGATCATTATAGATATTGTCTGCTTTGCGTATTTGGAATGGGAGATCTGTTTCACATGGCTGTGTGTGGTCTGAATTCAATCATATAGAAAATAATTATGGGTGTCATAATCATATTGTCCTATATGCACATAAGGTGAATTATTATTTAATAGTTCTGTTCACTTTTATTGTGATACAATGCATATTTGTGTAAGAAAAAGGGTTTGAAAAGTGTTTTTGGAATGTTTTTGGGTTGAGGTACCGGGGTGGTTGATTTCAATGAAAAATTGTGTCAAAAACATGTTGGACAAAAGGCAAATTATTTCATTTTTCTGTTCACATTCATTGTGAAGCCTTTTCTTACACAAATGTGCATTGTGTTTGCACAGAACATTTGTATTGGGAGTATCACTCCATATGGGTGTGTTATGGTCAGAATTCAATGATATATAGAAAAAATCTGATTTTGCTTATGAAATTATTTACTTAATTGTGCATTTTCCCCTAAAACAGTACCTTACAAGAACATTAACATGCAAGCTTATATTAGCTGAGGTAATTTGGAATAATTTGATGCCAAATACACAATGATTGATTCACATTACATATTGTTTATAAGCCCAAATATAAAAGTAGTGACACCCAAACATTTTAAGCGTAGTACTCAGAGGGTTAAAGGGCTGAGTCTTGCATCGGTGTAATACCATGTGATTGATGACATCCGAAGCCTCGTTTGATCACATGCTTTTTCCAAAACCTCTTGTAAAATACAGGCTTCTATGGTTGTTTGGTGCCTGAGACTCTCAAACAGCGCCCTCTACTGGTCACCTTATTTAGTCATTTATTTGTTGTTTGCATTATAAGTCCATCGATGCCCCAGTGGGTAGTGTCACCGACTCTCACTCTGTGACTTGTTATGGTGCCAGATCATGATTAAGTTCAAATGATACTGTTTATTGTTTTTAAATAATTATTTGTATTTTGTGTATCTTATGAAACACTTGCCTTAATAATACAAAACATTACAATGGATGCATAGTTGTGCCTGGAAATACAAGAAGAATGTGGATATGAACCGGGCGTTTTGAATGTGGATATGAACCAGGCATTTTGAATGTGGATATGAACCAGGCATTTTGAATGTGGATATGAACCGGGCATTTTGAATGTGGATATGAACTGGGCATTTTGAATGTGGATATGAACCGGGCGTTTTGAATGTGGATATGAACCGGGCGTTTTGAATGTGGATATGAACCGGGCGTTTTGAATGTGGATATGAACCGGGCGTTTTGAATGTGGATATGAACCGGGCGTTTTGAATGTGGATATGAACCGGGCACCGTTGAGTCCTCTGCTTAGGACTCAACAGTTACCTCACACAGGTGGGAGAGGAAGGATGTTCACTGATGTGCAGGAAACTGCCATTGTTGATATGGTCATCAGAAACAATGGCATAAAACTCACTGAGAAAGCAATATAAATGTGAACAAATCCAATGTGCAGGTGTTTACATTAAAATAATCAACACAAAATATGTAAAATACGTGAAGAAATCAAATGAACAGCACTGATTGTATGTCTGTTCTCTCCTTCATAAAGAAATAAGAAGATTCTGGCCTAACACTTTGTTCACTTGAGATAAAAAATGTGCAATAAAAATGTCAGCATATTTACTTTTTTCAGTTTAACTTTCCATTCGTTACAATGTGGCAGGTGGTGTTCATGATGACTCAAGAGATGTTAAGTGCTTTTTTACCGATTTGTTTTGCATGTTCTGTAGACAGGGTGACCACTGACCATCTTTGATTAAGTTTCCCTCAGAACTCTTGTAAAACCCAAAGTGTGACTACACTTCAGATGTGGTCATATTAGAAGGCTGAAAAATCTCCTGAGTGCTGTCACTGCCTTCTGCCAAATATTCACACAAAACAAAACCCATGTTGCGTGCTGCGCCTGCATCAGACTGTCGCAAACATTGGTTGATGCTGAAGAGTATGTAGCGAGAGAGATTTTCAAAGCGCGGTAATCAAACACGGTTTTAATTATAATTTTAATTTGAACTGTAATACTAATCACTGGGAATTTTACCGTGGTTTATCGTGGTCCCAGCTCTCTTCAAGTCATTGACCAGGTCCTGCCATGTAGTTCTGTGCTGATCCCTCACCTTCCTCATGATCATTGATGCCCCACGAGGTGAGATCTTGCATGGAGCCCCAGACCGAGGGAGATTGACTGTCATCTTGAACTTCTTCCATTTTCTAATAATTGTGCCAACCGTTGTTGCCTTCTCACCAAGCTGCTTACCTATTGTCCTGTAGCCCATCCCAGACTTGTGCAGGTCTACCATTTTATCCCTGATGTCCTTACACAGCTCTCTGGTCTTGGCCATTGTGGAGAGGTTGGAGTCTGTTTGATTGAGTGTGTGGACAGGTGTCTTTTATATTTATGTATATATAAAAACAGCTGGCTAGATGGTCTAATACATTTTGTATTTTATTGTTATGGCCAGAAAATATTGACACAAAGATGTTTGCAAATTTAAGGAAATTCATACATATCTCTGCGCTAATAGATGGGAGAAAATGTGTTTTTTGACAACATTTATAGTCCATTTGCAATTGCAATTAATGGAAAAGCTTGCAACAATAATTTGAAATAAATCACTTGTTATAAAATTCTAACGGTTTGACAGACCTAAGCATTAGGTTATTTGCTGCTGTTGTGGCATTTCTGAATCTGAATGTCTCCTGAGTAAAAGTATATCTAGCCTAATTGAATATACTAAAATGTTATTGAGGTTGTTAAATACATTCATAAATATAAGTTTCATTTATTGCATAACATATGTTGGGGAAGTTTCTGAAGCCTGATGCATTCTTACTGATTAAAGGACTTGAGTTCCATTGTTTAGATAGGTAGAGAAATGTGGGGGATCTGGTATTTGCATAGGGGGCATCTATTGTCTGTCCAGATGCAGATCAATGGGTTTTAGGACAGGATAGGAGAAGATACAACAGGGGGCAGTAAGGTCAGTTGGAACCTTTGGGTAAACACTACAGTAAACATTATGGCAGGAAGGATAAGGTGGGGGAAGATAGCATTTGACTTGTGTGATAGAACAAAAGAAGGATTGACATGAGACAGCATCTTACCACACCCCTTTTTCTATGTAATAAATACTGTCGGAATGATGTTTTTATTTAGAGACTATCCACTGTTACTTTGTAACCTGCATACTCTCTCCTTGCAAGTTTTATTAAAACCGTTTATTGCGCAATTGATTTCTCCTGTTTTACCTACCATTTTCATAGAACTATTTGGATTTTAGAAATTGCCATCACACTTTTTTTATTTAACAACTTTCTTTCGGGCATGAGGGGGTGGGGTCGACTATTCGATAACAAAAGCTGAGGAATTATCGATAATGAAAATAATTGCCATGCACATCTCTAATCAAATTCTCTTTTATGACCTGTGGATGCTGAGACAAGGCATCGTGCTGCATTATGCTGCCTTTTCTCCACAACCACACAGAAGTTACGGGATAGTTAAAATTAATTAACTAAATTGGGACATATCTTATGAGCATGTTTTACCAAGCCGTTCTGATTCTAATCACACTGCTCAATCAATCAGGAAGTGTTTATCTGATACACGTGTGCTTGAGGGTAACACATTCCCCAGCTTTACATGACTGAGATTAGTCAGGCACTCTACCACAAGGAGTTGCTAGAGTGCAACATGACAAGGCAGCCCTGTGTGACTTCCACCCATCCACCCTGGCAGAACTGAGACAAATTGTAACAGATGGGGAAGTTCAAGTCCCTATGAGACAACATGGTAGAATGAAGGGATGTCTTCAATAAGAAAGAGTGTAACAATAAAACAGTGGGAATGAATGGTGGATCAGTGGACATCAGGGGTGGAATGAAGATGAGTTCTAATGTGTGATAGACTTGGACTAACAGAAATGATTATGTAAGAATATGTTTGTAATGGTGGTCCTGTTAGTCGTGTTGTGTTTCCTTCCAGGCCTGCTGGGATGTCTGACAGGGTTTGGTCTTGGAGGCATGGACCTGCTGGCATGGAGGCATGGACCTGCTGGCAGCTCAGAGCAGGTAGAGGTGGAAACAGAAGATGTTTGTATTCCCCTTTTGTTGTGTTGCCCCTTTGTTGTGTTGTTGTCATGTTTATTGTTCGCTTGTTAATTGTGTTCAGGTCATTGTTACTCAGATCCAGTTCTTTCAGGTGTGAGGGGTTTGACTTTAGAGCTGAGACCAGAGAAGCACAGCCTTTCTCAGTGATTCTACAACCTGACAGTCTGGAGAGAGATTATCATGATGTTACAAACAGAACAATAGTTCAGAATAACATTAGAATATCCTCTATATATCACATCATTGTCTTGTGAACTTTTATAACTAACATTACAATAAATTACACTAGAATGTAATTTACTATATAGAAAATCATCAGTGTTCTCTGTCAATAAAAATACTGTAGATGTAAAAAATAAAGTGTGTGTATTTATGTGTGTGAAGAGGGGAGTAGCATGAATGATAAAAACAGACAAAGGGGAGTGGATCTGTGGACATCAGAGGGTTTAAAGGAAGATTAGTTTGAATGGTTGATAAACCTGGAAAGTAGAACTGCAACGATAATTAGACTAATTCAATTTACTTATCTAGTATTCAACTTACTTATCTAGTAAAATATGTTCTGGTTTGGCCATTGATTACTCATCATATTGCCAGTAGGTTTGGAGACTGAACACAACTATCCCACACATAATTTGAAACATTTCTGATCATACAGGCAGCAGTGAGTCTATTCAGTGAACCAATATGCAGGTGAAACCATCCACATTTCAAATAGAGAAATAATGAACCCATATGTTGAAATACAGGCTCAGAATGGTCTTTCTCCATGGGCACATCCACTATTAATTTGTTTTCCTCACATTTATTTGTTTTCCTTACCTTGCTCCTAGTATACTAAACACATATGCAAAAATTTGCTAAATGTTATTGGGATAGAGTCAATTAACGGATTCATTAGGCTAGAACTTGGATGGATTTCACATGATTGGCAAAACAGATATTCTATCATTACAATTTTTCATCACTTTGTCAATCAATTTGTTCCTAATGACTTCATATCATCAAGTACTTTTTAAATATACAAATGGTATGCAAAAGCACCCAATTCCGCCTATGCAGTTTTAATAAATGTAACTATTTACTGAGATCATGTTTCCCATAGGTCACAAACTATCGGGGACGATGACGACGACTCTGTCAGTCATTGCGATGGAGAAAGACACAGATGCATCAGACACATATTTCCTACCATCAGGCAGGTTGTACAGGCTCTTTGTTCCTGTACCAGCAGGCTCAGGAACAGTTTATTTCTATCTATTGTAACCCTGTTGAACTCTGTGACCCAACCAAGCGGTTCGAATGTTATCATTGGATTGAATGGGCGTTATCAGTGGTTATCAGCTTCATAGATATCGGTCAGAAGAAGCCTGCTAGCCTACTGGTAGGCTCAGAAGGCTGTTATCATCCATTTGCATGGTTAATTTAGTATTTAGATAATTTAGTATTGACGAAATCATCACAGTTCAAAGGCTCTCATTTTAATGGTCTTACCTGTAGACTTACCCTAACCTTAACCCATTTTAATGGTCTTACCTGTAGATTTACCCTAACCCTAACCCATTTTAATGGTCTTACCCAAGCGTGCCGCACAAGCCCTGAAAAGTGAAGCCAAAACGTCTCGATCGCCCCCTGGTGAGTGGTCCCAGTATAGGTCATAAACCCCGCCCTCCCCATGTTATTCAATGGTACGCGAGACCAACTAAACAATTAAATTACCCTTCAAATATATTTTTTCCGAAGCTGGTTTCTGTCATTTACTGTAGTTTGTATCACGCTAATGTAAATTCAAGAGTTTGTTTTTAAAATAAGTTTGTTTTTAGTTAGTTATTTAATGCTCTAAAAACGGTGGTGTGACGTCGTGATTCACTGCTGTGATTGACAGCTATCTGAGCCGAGGAGCCACTGAATCTTCGGAGGACTGAGGAGATTGGAACTTTACATTTAATCTCTAAATTTCTATAATTGATATAATTTCACACGGACATAATGGGTTGTTCTGCAGTACATTGTGCTAACCGATCTGGCATTCCCAATCGATCTTTGAATTTTTTTCGGTAAGTAAAATTTATAAGCTATTTAATTAGTAAATAAATGTAATGGGCTAGCTAACATTAGCTAAAAGACAACAAGCCTCGTTAATAGCCATGTTAATAGCTAGCAGGTAATCGTTAGCTAGAAGTTACCAATTATTTTTGTATTAGGCCTATTCTAAATTAAGGTTAAACATGATGAAAGTTAGGCTATAACATATCGTCTAGGTTTAACAAGCTAAGGTTGTAATGTACTTGGACTTGCGATTGATTACGGTATGCGCATTCTGCGAGGGAGAGTGAGGGCGGGGCACAGGGGTGGGGCCGTTGATTTCGCGGCTTTACGGCTTTACTTCCAACTCACTCTACTGCGCATAACTACTGCGCAGAACTGGTCCCAAGATCGCTATCTGCGCAGACGCAAGTCCAAGATGTCAGCGCCGTATCAGGACACTGGTGGCTTCATTTTTCACCAATGGAAAAGAGCGAAAGGGCGTCGTCCATTATTTATACAGTCTATGGTCTTACCTGTAGACTTACCCTAACCCTAAACTTAACCCATTTTAATGGTCTTACCTGTAGACTTACCCTAACCCTAAACTTAACCCATTTTAATGGTCTTACCTGTAGACTTACCCCAACCCTAACCCATTTTAATGGTCTTACCTGTAGACTTACCCTAACCCTAACCCATTTTAATGGTCTTACATGTAGACTTGCCCTAACCCTAACCCATTTTAATGGTCTTACCTGTAGACTTACCCTAACCCTAACCCATTTTAATGGTCTTACCTGTAGACTTACCCTAACCCATTTTAATGGTCTTACCTGTAGACTTACCCTAACCCTAACCCATTTTAATGGTCTTACCTGTAGACTTACCCTAACCCTAACCCATTTTAATGGTCTTACCTGTAGACTTACCCTAACCCTAACCCATTTTAATGGTCTTACCTGTAGACTTACCTTAACCCTAACCCATTTTAATGGTCTTACATGTAGACTTGCCCTAACCCTAACCCATTTTAATGGTCTTACCTGTAGACTTACCCTAACCCTAACCCATTTTAATGGTCTTACCTGTAGACTTACCCTAACCCTAACCCATTTTAATGGTCTTACCTGTAGACTTACCCTAACCCTAACCCATTTTAATGGTCTTACCTGTAGCAGCGACCTGAATTCATCTGGGATTGGATCTGGAGTCTTCTTGTGTATTTATCCGTGATTAACCATGCAAATGCATGATAACAGCCTTCTGAGCCTACCAGTAGGCGTAGCAGGCCCCTTCTGACCCATATCTATGAGGCTGATAACCACTGATAATGGCCATTCAATCCAATGATAACATTCAAACCGGGTGACCCAACACTAACCACACCCACCTGCCCACCACTTAGTACTGCCTCTCAGAGACATTGTTGCACTACTCCCTTTGTGCTACTGGACTCTGTCACTGCCTTGTAAAGTCTGATAAGGAAGTTTTCAGTTGTTACATGTACATGTCGATCTCAGGAACCTCATTGCTGATATCCCTGTATTTCAGTTGCACATGCTACCTTGCACCTTCAATTTACCTTTATGCACATTTAGAATTGCCATTTGTACGTGCATTTGCCTTTATTGCACATTTATACATCCCACTTATAACATACATTGGTCTTAGTTGATTCACTTGTAATTTTTTTGCACTCTATTTGCATTTCTGTTTAGATGCTAAATGCATTTCATTGTACTGAACATCAACTTGTTCATTGACAATGAAGTTGAATGTAATCTAATTTCAATTATTTTATATTGGGGTCAAAATGACCCGGTTGGTTTCACCATATTAATATAACACAAATAATGTTTCCTTGAAATGAATGAAAACGAAATGATACCAGAATCAAAAGATGGGAAATAAGCTTTTGTGTACTGATGTGGATTGTACTTGTTATAAAAGCTGCAGTTTGTATTAAAGAAAAGTAAATATTTTCATTTTACACAATATGCAATTTAACTGTAACTTTCCTGAAATAACAATAATCAGTTTTCTTTTTTTCAGATAAAATTAATGACCTAATAATGTATTTAGAAGAAATAAGAAATAAGAAACCATATGTCGTAATATGGGCTCAGAGTTGTCTTTCTCCGTGTACACATTCACTATGATTTAACACTTAAAACAAAAGCATACAGACTAGACCTGGACATCGCATCAGTCTTTTCAAATAAAACAGCACTCAGTCTTTTTGGTTAGGACACTATTAGCATGGCACATCTAATAGTTCAAACAGGTGCAGTTAATACAGCTTTGGCCGCATTTGTCAAAAGTGCGTACACCAAATTTCCAGCGTACACCTGGAGTACACCCAAAACCACGGTGACTTTGAGATTTATCAATATGGACGTTGGCGTACGGCACTCTCAAATCCTACGCCAGCTCAGGAGGTGGTGTACGCACGTTTTGAGTTAGTGCGGAAATGCGCAGAAAAAAAAATCCTAAAGCACGGACAAACTAAAAGATATGATATATTATGACCCACTGTAAAAAAAAAAACTTGAGTGTTTAGTTTTGTGCAACATGGACTTCACTGTTTAATTTGTGTGACTTTACCAAAGCATTTGATTTATATGTATTCCTTCAGATGCGAGCCTGTGCGCTTTACATGACGTTTCAGGGTTAGGCCCAGTTGCGCACGGACTGGGTTCAGTAATAAAAGGCTTTTAATGACCAAAATATAATTCAGACTGACAAAATAATAAAAATGACATTCTTTTTCTTTAAAAAAAAATGATAATAATAGAAATAATAATAATAACGGCATTCTTCTTCTAAATAACAATAAACGTCATTAATAATAAATATCATAAAATAATAAGACGAATATTACAAATTGTTATGCAATTATTAATGTGAATGAATGGTACTCCACATCACATCATCTTTTATTCCGCTTTTTAACCTGCCAAATGAAACAATTTTATTTCTTTCTACCTCCCTGGTGATCGTCTCAATCTCCACGTCAGAGAAGTTTCTCTTTTTTGCCGTCTTCCGTGTGTCCATGGCGTAAAATGAGGGCGTGGGGGAAGTGTAGACTTGAATATATAGGGGCGTGTTATTCTAATGACGGTCGGCATTTATCAAGGGCAGGTATTGCGTACACCTGGATTTTAAAGGTACGCACAGCTTCATAAATCAGGTGGTGAGAGGAGTGTAAGCAAAATCTTACGCCAACATATACACCCGTTTCTACGCAAGAATGATAAAGGAGGGCCATTATGATACAGTAGTTAGAAATAAGCACACAGGTGATAACACTCAAATACTGTAAATATCCAAGGCTCACCTCCGTGATCTACCACAGGAGCAGCAGACCAGAGGGCTCTACTATGAAGAGAGGGACCAGGCTTATCTAGGGAACTTCAGGAGTAACGTGGTTACATCGGGTGTAACTTCCTGATAAACCCGTACTACGAAAGGTGAATATGTTTTACCTGAGGCAGATCCAGGGCTATTCACTAAAGATCTGGGGCTATAGCCCTGGACGCCCAGTCCTAACAACAGACCTGCTTCTAGGACCAGATGTATCTAATGCCACTCATCAGAGTAATGCCCTCACTGTTGAACAGAGAAGTGTTGTGTTTTGTGATATTTTGCCAGTGGACATTTCATGTGTTCCATCTGTGATGCTGAACATCTGAGCAAGAATACTGTTTGTCGTGCAGTTTGCAAGGTGGTACTTGCTCTCACTAAACGGCTGGATGCATTTGTTGTGTTTCCTGGCTTTTTACGCGTTCAAATATGATTTTCATGCCATTGGTCTATTTTTAACACTAGAACCGCCAGGCCTTTTTTCCCCCCAATAACCGCCAGAGCTGAATGCCGTTTGGCGACATTAGCATATGAATAGTCCCTATTAGCATGGACATTCTCCTCCACAGCATCACCATCTAGGCAGAGCATCAGTTCATCTACTGGGTCGTCATCAAACTATATAACATATTCAGAAAAATCATGAATTACAGAATTTGTCATTTTTAAATTAATTTGAAAAATACAGGGATAAATAATAATAATTAAAAAAAAATACATAGAAAAAGACAAGGTCCAAAGTGATTTCAATGCCAATGCATAGCTCTAGTCTCATAGATTACTGGCATATAATATTTTTCTATAGGTGACATCAATAAGTTATTGCAAAACCGAGAGGAGTTAGTAGAAAAAGATGAGGTACGTAATGAATAGGCTGTGAACGGCGTGTCTTTGCAAGTCTCTCCCTGGGTTGTAGTGGGGCTATCAGGTTGATGTCAACACTGATGCATAGCTTTACTCACCTAGATTATTGGCTTATACGATTTTTCAATAGGTGACATGAATATGGTATCGAAAAACCAAAAGGAATTAGTATATAAAGGAGATTTCATTGGAATTTAGTTTTGTGAATAATTATTTAGCCTAATACATTTGGCTTCGATAAAATAAATACCTCCTTCTGAGTGCATTAGGAATATGTAGAGTGCTGTGGTTCATGCAACTGATACTTACCCTTATCCCTTTGATACCAATTGGCCTGCTCTATAGCATAAAACCATGAGGCACATCATAAAAGGATAGCGGCCTGACCTTTGAACCTACACTTACCTCCATCAGGGCAAAGGCCAGATACTTACCTGATTCCTGTATAACACCAATTGGTCTGCTCCACTGCATAATAACAGGGGCAACTGTCACGGCAGTAACACAACGAGCACAGTCCTCCGGTTCCCAGCGCTCCAGGCCCCTTACCGCAGTTTCCCACTTGCCACGATCGTCTTCTCCTGTTTATTGAGTGCACCTGTTATGTTTGATTTCCTACACTATTTCAGGTACACCTCTGTCACGGATTCATTGTTGAGTATTGTTTCCGTCAGAACCCAGGTCACTCTCTGTCATAATTGATTAGATCCGTTATGTTGTATTATTTCCAAGGAGTGTTTTGCTGCAATATTTGTTCATTAAAACCTTTTCTTTGCGCACTTGCATCCGGAGCCTGCAGCGTTATTCGTTACAGAATACTCAACCCTGAACATGGATGCAGCCAAAGAAGCCGATATACCCACGATCCTGCGTCAACAAGGAAAGCTGTTGGGACGCCACCAGAGCCAGTTGGATCAGTTAGCCCAAGCCATGGACCTCCTCATAAGGCAACAATCCAACCCTACCCCAGCCGGCGAACCCCGAGCCAAACCACAGGACAGAACTCTACCAGAGACCGCCCCGAACCGTCAAGAACGGGTGGGCCGGTTGGCTCTACCGGAGAGGTACAATGGCTCCCCAGAGACTTGTAGGGGGTTTCTGTTACAGTGCTCCCTATACCTTACCCAGGAGGGTGGGTCGTACCCCTCTGGGGCAGCACAAGTAGCCTTTGTGATCTCGTTGCTCACAGAGTGCCTCTGTGTGTGCAACCGCCGTGTGGGAACAGGAGGGAGAGGAGACCCGCGATTATCAGCTGTTCATGGAGCAGTTCCGAAAGGTTTTTAATCACCCCCTGGAGGGCGAGGAGACGGGCGAGACGCTGTTGAAATGTATGCAGGGCGATCGTACAGCAGCCGATTACTTGCGCGAGGAGTTACAGTCAGAACTAGCCTGTCGAGATGGCGCACTGACTCTCGACCAACTGATAGCCCTGTCCATACGTTTGGATCACATGCTCTGGGAGCGAAGAAACCCTCGCACAAGAATGTTAGCGATCCAGTTCGACTTCCCAGAGCCCATGGAAGTAGGCAGACTTCACGTAACCGAACAGGAGAAAAAGCGACGTCTCCAGACCGGAGCATGCCTCTACTGTGGCAGAGAGGGTCACTTCAGGAATCAATGCAACCTTCTATCCTCCCGACGATCTGGTTTGGCTGTAAGTAGTCCTTCATGTCTTACCTTAGCCCAGTCGATCCAAACACTGGTTACAATTGTTTGGAGGGCTAACATGCATTCAGCGCTCGCCATGGTGGATTCGGGATCGAAGAGCAATTTCATCAGTGAGGAGTTAGTCGCACAACTGGGGATCCCCACTCAACCATGCAAGAGGCCGTTGCGCCTAGCGGCGTTGGATGGATGCCCGTTGGGGACCGGGAGGGTAACTAGTGTTGAAGTCTAACACTTCCGCGAGTTGGTTTGATGGATAGGAGAATAACACACAGGAGTCAGGTCAATTATCGTATCGTATATTCCATTTATTACAGAAGCTTCTGGAGACAGAGTGTCACCCCACAATGTCCAAAGATCAACAGTCAAAACAGCATTATTTATACTTCAAATACGCCCAAAAGACAGAGGCGTTAAGTTAGGAAAGCAAGTGTGCCATTGGTCCAATTTATGTTCTATAACTTATAAGTATAAATGCAGTACAAGCATCCTCTTGCCCTTTGTGGTTTCTGTCTTGTCTGTCAGACTATGTGTGTGTGTCTTTAACCTGTTTCCTATTTTTGTCAAAGACAGGCTGTCTGCTCTCCTAAACTTCCTGTTCTCTACTTGTAACATTTCAATTTTAGCTTTGATACAGACACTGCTTTATTGCTCACAACAGTTCAACAACTTATTCAATCAATATATCTAAACTAGACGCACAGACGTGGTCCAACTCACAATTTGCAGGTGTCATACAGAGGACTACCACTGTGGGGTCTACCACGATCGAGAGCCCTGCGCTGGCGCAGACGGTTCCCATCCCTCCTCAATATCTGGCTGTGAGGGAGGTTTTTTGTGAGAAAAGGGCTACCGAACTTCCCCCTCACCGCTCGGGGGATTGCGCAATCAACCTTTTGGCTGGAGCGTCACCACCCCGTTCCCGTATCTACCCACTGTCGCTCCAGGAGACGGAGGTGATGGAGCATTACGTAGAGGAGGCTTTGGAGCAGGGATTTATCCGTCCCTCTACCTCCCCAGCATCTGCAGGTTTTTTTTTTTTTGTAGAGAAGCGTGACGGGGGTTTTGAGGCCTTGCAACGATTATCGGGGTTTAAACGCTGTTACAGTGAAGTACCGTTACCCACTACCAATGGTGCCTGCGGCTTTGGAGCAGTTAAGGGAGGCAAAGTTATTTACAAAATTGGACCTGCGCAGTGCATACAATCTGATCAGGGTGAGGGAGGTGGACGAATGGAAGACCGCTTTCTCCACAACATCTGGCCACTACGAATACTTGGTCATGCCGTTCGGGCTGGCAAATGCACCCTCTGTTTTATAGGCTTTCGTCAACGATGTCCTTCGGGACATTCCCCCACGTTTGAGTCACATGTCCAGCAGGTTAGACAGGTCTTATGGCGGTTGTTACAGAAATTATTTTTCGTGAAATTGGAAAAGTGCGAGTTCCATAGGCGCACCATCTCGTTTCTTGGTTATGTGATTAGTGGTGAAGGTGTTCGCATGCAGGAGGGCAAGGTGCAGGCTGTACTCCACTGGCCCCGACCATTCACAGTGAAGGAACTGCAGAGGTTTCTAGGTTTTGCATATTTCTACCGCTGTTTTATCCGCTCTTTCAGTACCGTGATAGCACCCCTGACAAGCCTCACCCAGGGGGCTCCCCGACACCTCCCCTGGAATCCGGCTGCTGAAAGAGCGTTTGCAGAACTAAAAAGGAGATTCACAGAGGCACCTGTTTTATGCAACCCAGATGAACTATCCCTTTCGTAGTGGAGGTAGACGCCTCTGAGTCCGGAGTAGGGGCTATCCTCTCCCAACGCCAGGGTTCGCCAGCTAAGTTGCGCCCGTGCGCCTTTTTCTTGCATAAACTCACCCCAGCGGAACGAAACTACGATGTCGGGAACAGAGAACTGCTGGCCATCAAGCTGGCGCTAGAGGACGTTTGCAGTTCTGCGGCTGTTGAATTCCAGGCGTCGAGGGGGACACCTACAATACCTGGTGGACTGGGAGGGCTACGGCCCCGAGGAGAGGTCTTGGGAGCGTGCCGGGGACATCCTGGACCCGCTGCTAATTGCAGATTTTCACCGACGTCGGCCAGATCCCCCGGGCCCGCGTCCGCGGGGTCGGCCCCGCAAGCCATCTCAGGAGACATCTGGAGATGCTCCTCAAGGGGGGGGGGGGCTCTGTCACGGCAGTAACACAAGGAGCACAGTCCTCCGGTTCCAAGAACACAACCCCATTATTGATTGGGTCACGGGCAAGGTAAATAATTGCAGTATAAAGTGTCATGCTAACCGTCTTAAAACTGCCCCTCTGCTTCTAAACAGGATGTGGACTCACCACCTCCAGACATGGTTCCCGAGGTCTACCACGATCTTAAGGAGGTGTTCAGCGAACAGTAGGCCCTGTCTCTGCCCCCCCACAACCTTATGATTGTGCTATCAATCTTATACCTGCAGCTGCCTACCCGAAGGGCCGCCTCTACAGTATATCTAAACCCGAACGTGATGCCTTGGAAAGCTACATTAAGGATTCTCTTGCTGCTGGCCTCATTCGTCCCTCCTTTTTACCTTTGGGGGTGGGGTTCTTCTTCGTAAGTAAGAAAGACGGCTCCCTGCGGCCTTGTATTGATTTCCGTGGGCTTAATGACATAACTATCAAGAACAAGTACCCTCTGCCCTTGATGAACTCTGCTTTTGACACCCTGCAGGGCTCTACCATTTTCACTAAGCTGGACTTACGCAATGCTTACCACTTGGTCCGTATTAAGGAGGGAGACGAATGGCTGACGGGGTTCAATACTCCTATGGGCCACTTTGAGAATCTGGTCATGCCGTTTGGACTCACTAATGCCCCAGCAGTTTTCCAGAGTATGGTTAACGACGTTCTGAGAGACATGATCGGTCGTTTTGCATTTGTTTACTTGGATGACATTCTTTGGATGACATGTTTTCCAAAGATCTGCCTAACCATGTCCTGCATGTCAAACAGGTTCTGCACTGGTTTTTGGAGAACCGGCTGTTCATTAAGGCTGAGAAATGTGATTTTCATGCCCACACCACATCCTTCCTCGGTTACATCATTTCCGAGGGTCAGGTGAAGATGATTCTTGAGAAAGTTAAGGCGGTACTCCATTTGTTGTTTGGATAGACCACAAATACCTTGCATACGTGCAATCCGCTAGATGTCTAAACTCACGTCAAGCCAGGTGGGCCTTGTTTTTTGGACACTTAAATTTCTCTCCCCTTTCGTCCAGGCTCACGGAATGGCAAGGCGGATGCTCTTTCCCGGATGTTTTCCAAGGCAGTGAAAGATGAGGCTACACCGGAGACTATTCTGCCAAAGAAGCTCATCGTGGGTGCTGTCACCTGGAGGATCGAGGAGGAGGTAATGACAGCCCTTCGGACTCAGCCCGGTCCTGGTAATGGTCCGCCAGGTCATCTGTTTGTGCCCGTCTCTGTCCGTTCTGTGGTTCAGTGGGCCCACGCCAGCAAGATGTCGGTGTGGCTAGAACTATGGCCTTACTGCACAGACTGTTTTGGTGGCCTGCCATGGGAGAACCGACTCAAAGTTTCGTTGCTGCATGCCCGGTGTGTGGTCACAATAAGGGAACCAATCGACCCAGCTCTGGACTTCTGCATCCTCTGCACATTCCCTGGTTCTGGATTTTGTGTCCGGGGTGCCCTTATCTGAGGGGAACACTTTTGTCCTGACGGTAGTGGACATATTCAGCAAGTTTGCTCACTTTCTGCCCCTTCCCAAACTTCTGTCTGCCACTGAGACTGCCAACAGCCTGGTCAAGGAATTGTTTAGCAAACACGGTCTACCTGGTGACATTGATTCGGATCATGGCCCGCAGTTCACCTCAGCCGCAACTGTCAGTCTCACATCTGGATTCCAACATCAGTCGAATGGTCAAGCTGAAAGGGCCAACCTTAAGATTGAGTCCATGCTTTGCTGCCTCGTCTCTTCTAATCCCACCACCTGGTCCCCTCCGCTACCATGGGCTGAGTACGCCCATAACACTCTCCCGACCTCTGCCACTGGGATGTCCCCCTTTCAGTGCCTTAGGGATATCAACCGCCCCTGTTTCCATCACAGGAGAAGGATCTCCCAGTTCCCTCAGTCCAGGCTCACATTTGCCGTTGCCATCGGACCAGGCATCGTGCCAGGAAGAATCTTCTTAAGGCCTCTGACAGTAACCAGCGTCAAGCCAATCGTCACTGTGTCCCGGCTCCTACCTACGCTGTTGGGAATAAGGTCTGGTTGGCCACTGCGGACTGAATCTAAGAAACTGTCCCCTAAGTTTATTGATCCGTTTGTGGTGGACCAGATCATAAACCCAGCTGTTGTCCGTCTGAAATTGCCCAAGACCCTCAGGGTCCATCCTGCCTTCCATGTCTCCTGCCTTAAGCCTGTTCTCCTCAGTCCCCTGTTGCCATCTCCTCCTCGTCCGCCTCCCCCTCGGATTATTGATGGGGGTCCTGTCTACACCGTTTGCAGCATCATGGACTCCAGACGACGTGGGTGGGGTTTCCAATACCTCGTGGACTGGGAGGGTTACGGTCCTGAGGAGAGATGCTGGATACCTCGGCGGATCCTTGATCCCGTCCTGCTCCAGGACTTCTGGTCGGGTGGTCCGCCCGGTGGCGTCTGTCGGAGTGGGGGTACTGTCATGAATCCAGCATCTTGAACCTGTTTTGCCAGTGTTTTGTTTTTGCTCTAGTCTGTGTAGATGTATTGATTGTATTAGTTAGTGAACTGTTATAAGCTGTTGTAACCAATGAAGCAAAATATTAATTGTTTGTAATATAAGCTAAAATGGAAGGTGCAAGTAGGAGAATAGGACACCCTGTTCAAGCGGTTGCCGGGGA